>NC_043001.1:125220785-125258285 GCF_006345805.1 Octopus sinensis | reverse complement strand
CTGTGGTTTTTCATGTAACCAACAATTATTTACCAGTAAATTTCGGTATGTAAATACGACAAATTAATTGTCAGGACCTTACAAAGGTCCTGACAATTAATTTGTCGTATTTACATACCGAAATTTACTGGTAAATAATTGTTGGTTACATGAAAAACCACAGGAAAATTATTTACCATTTTTATTGCATTACCATGTGGATTCCTCATCCCATTACGATTACCCAGAAGGCGCGCATGGCAGAATTTTGGAGGGAAAATTTACGTTCCCAGTCGTTACTTAGTTTTAACATCTGCGCACTTCCCCCCACTATCTGATGTCGCTGGGTCAGAAGTGAGGGCTGGTGGCATTTGGTAAAGCTATCGAATATATAGCGCTGATGACGGAATTCAAACTACTTTTTCTATGTTTGTGATCCAGAAACACAGTGTTCGCTATTAACGGTAAGTGATTGCTTTCGTATATATATATATATGTATGTATAGATATATATGTATATATATATGTATGTATATATATATGTATATATATATGTATATAAACGATGATGATAATGATATATATATATATATATATATTGTAAAATACCAATAAGAAATTATCGTTACACACACACATATATAAGTGTTAATTCAGTTTCTGTTTACCAAATTCACCCACAAGACATTGGCCGGTGGGAGCTATATTAGGAAATACTCACCCAAAGAAGGGCATAGAGCTGTAGAAACCATGTCAAAGCATCACTGGTAACCAATGCAGCTCTTAAGCTAGCTGAATCTGGCCAAAGTGTCGAACCTTTGCCAGCATGGAATACAGATATTGTATGATGATGATGACGAGGGGCAACAATATATATGAACAGCTATGTTTTCAATGCAAACATGAATGCATGCAGACACATGATGTTTTGTGACCTACCTTCACAAGGTTGGTAGCCATATATTCAGCACACTGATTTTGTAAACGATACAGATTAAATAGTCGTGCTATTCTTAAGACTGATACAACCTGCTGAACTTCTAAGTTCTTGGACATGAAATTTGCACACTGTCTTTTTAAACCAGGAAGTAGATAGATATCAGCAGTGTAGAGGACATCAGAGACATTGGATTCAGATATCTAGTAACAGAAAAATAAAAAAGAAACTGTTATTATTATTATTGGGTGAGAGAGCAGTTCATGCTATGAAAGTGACACTGGGGTAAAATATACGAAGCCCAATATACCCATCATGACTACCCGTCTGATAAGGATACACCAGGCACATGCATCACAACCATATGTGCGCAACATGGTGATCTCATATCAAGATAAACAGCACATGACCT
Source organism: Octopus sinensis (assembly GCF_006345805.1). Taxonomy (NCBI): domain Eukaryota; kingdom Metazoa; phylum Mollusca; class Cephalopoda; order Octopoda; family Octopodidae; genus Octopus; species Octopus sinensis. Next base: position 125,256,957 of record NC_043001.1, on the reverse strand, counting down.
TGCAGGTGGGGCCCAGTTAGAATTTTCTTCAGGTTGAGTAGCCCATCCCGCTCAAAAGGTCCCTGAGTAAGGGTTGTTTAAGGATGTTGAAAGAACCACCCATGTTTCCAGAGGTGAGTTATTCAAACCCCCAAAGAATCCCTCTCAACACATGGCTATAATGCTCCCCCACTACTTCTGCTCGTGATCAGAGATGCACATATCATTAGCCACTAAGGGACATGCTCAACTGGTTATGGTCAAACAACTGACAAGCAAATCTGTGGTATTGAGCAGAATATTTGCTGTAGCCCATCTATTATACCAAGACAAAACAATGTACAAAATAACACTTCCAATCAGTTAAGATCAGAAGCCCTGAGAGCCACTGCCTGGTACTGCATCAGGGCATTTATTATTATTATTATTATTATTATTATTATTATTCAGTAGTTTTATTTTTATAGCGTACTTTCACTTCACTACCGAGCGCAGCTCTGTGTGCCTTGGGTATGTGCTGTGATTTGTTGTGATACTCTGATGGTTACTGTATTGAAAGTGTTTTGCGTAGGATGTGTGCAGTGCCCAGTAGTGCAATTTTCTGCATGTTATATGTGTTTGTAAGTCCTTGTGTTTTTGTTATGTATTTGTCTGAATATTTTTTTATCATACCTAATGCGCCTACTATGATAGGGATTGTTTCTGTTTTTAGATTCCACATTCTGGTTACCTCTATTTCCAGGTCTTTGTATTTTGAGAGTTTCTCCATTTCTTTTAGAGACACGTTGTCATCTGCTGGTATTGATACATCAATTAGAAAGCATCTTTTTACCTCATGATCTCTGACAACTATATCTGGCCTGTTGGCCTTAATTTCTCTATCTGTGTGTATTGACATATCCCAGAGTACGGTTGCTTTCTCGTTTTCTGTGACCTTTTCTGGTGTGTGCTTATACCATCTTTTTTCTGTTGTTATTCCATAATGTTGGCATAGCTTCCAGTGTTATTATTATTGTTATTATTACTATTATGATTATTATAGACGTTGCACAGTATACGATATTGTGAGGTTGTTGATTGAAGATATTGTGTCTAACAGGGGTTTATATTGTTTATCAAGTCACAACAAGGGCCTCAGACAGACAATATGCATGCAGTTCCAAGTAATGCCGACTTTTACAATACACCTAGATTGTAGGATATTTCTAAAGTTTTTAGATTGGGTGGTATTGAACCCAATGCTCTGATGACAATAGGGATAACTTCCGAACTCTAGTAGCTGCCACATCTTAGCGATCTCAATTCTCAGGTCTCCATATTATTATTATTATTATCATTATTATTGTTATTGTTATTGTTATTATTATTATTATTATTATTAAGGTTGTGAGTTGGCAGAATCATTAGCAAGCCAAGCAAAACTTTTAGCAGCATTTTGTCTGTCTTTACATTCTGAGTTCAAATTCCACTTTGCCTTTCATCCTTTCAGGGTCAATGAAAATAAGTACCAGTCAAATACTGGGGGTCAATATAATCAGCTTGTCTCCCACCCTCAAAATTACAGCAGAAAGGATAATTATTATTATTAAAAGTGGTAGATTAGTAGAATTGTTAGAGTATTGGACAAAAATACTAAGCATTTGTTGCAGCTCTTTACATTCTGAGTTCAAATGCCATCATGGTCAACTTTGCCTTTCACCCTGCCAGGGTCGATAAACTAAAGTATTTGGATTAATAGTATATCAGCTAAACTCACCCCTAAAAATGTTGGCGTTGTGTCAAAATTTGAAGCAATTATTATTATCATCATCATCAACATCATCATCATCAAGGCAGAATCGTTAGCATGCCAGGAAAAATACTTAGCGAAATTTCGTCCATTTCTACATTCTGAGTTCAAATCCTGACGAGGTTGATTTTTGCCTTTCATGCTCTCTGAGTCAATAAGAATAAGTACCAGTCAAGCACTGGGGCCAATGCAATCAACTAGTCCCCTTCCCACAAATTTTAGGCCTTGTGACTATAGTAGAAAGTATTATTATTATTATTATTATTATTATTGAGCGAGAGAGCAGTTCATGCCATCAAAGTGACACTGGGGTAAAATATACGAAGCCCAGTATACCCATCATGACTACCCGTCTGATAAGGGTACACTAGGCACATGCATCACAACCATATGTGCGCAACATGGTGATCTCATATCAAGACAAACAGCACATGACCTTGCAGGTGGGGCCCAGTTAGAATTTTCTTCAGGTTGAGTAGCCCATCCCGCTCAAAAGGTCCCTGAATAAGGGTTGTTTAAGGATGTTGAAAGAACCACCCATGTTTCCTGAGGTGATTTATTCAAACTCCAAAGAATCCCTCTCAACACATGGCTATGATGCTCCCCAACTACTTCTGCTCATGATCAGAGATGCACATATTGTCAGCCACTAAGGAACATGCTCAACTGGTTAAGGTCAAACAACTGACAAGCAAACCTGTGGTATTGAGCAGAATATTTGCTGTAGCCATCTTTTATACCAAGACAAATCAATGTACATAATAACACTTCCAATCAGTTAAGATCAGAAGCCATGAGAGCCACTGCCTGGTACTGCATCAGGGCATTTATTATTATTATTATTATTATTTTGGAGCCACTGCTGAAGATGCAGGTGATATCTTCCACCCTGGTATAGTATATCCAACATTTTCTATCACAATGTGGAATTTTGTTCATTTGTTTGTATGTATATACACACGCATGTATATATGACCATGTATATGGTTGTTAAGCCTAAAAATGACCAGCAGAAGTAATGTCAGTAAATACTGAAACAATAAAAAAGTGATACTAGATGAAAATAACGGTAAGAGGAAAATTAGTATTATTTTGTGACATATATTTGCCATTGAAATATGGTTAACCCTCTAAGGGTGGATGCTACTGTAGTTTGTAGCCCCAGGAGGCCACCGCCTCCAGCTGGCTATAAACACACTTTCTGTGCCCTATCAGTATTTGCAAAGGGAAGCCATCCTATGGTAAATATACGTCACGATGTGTTGTAGCTACTGTTTATAACTCGCTCGGAGATTTATTATTGATAGTATTATTTGATTTTCATAAATATGTATGAATGTTTGCATGTAAGTAGGTAGGTAGGTAGGTACATAGGCAGGTAGGTAGATATGTAGGTAGGTGGGTGGGTTTGAGACAGACCGACAGGTGGATAGACAGACAGACAAACAGATATCGTGTGTCAGTTAAATACATACCTCACAGCTGTCTGTATAGATGAAATACATAATTTGTCGGAAGACTAAAGCACTGACTTCATGTAAACTGAGAAAAGGAATCCCTTCAGAGTTCTCACTTTCATTGAAATGGTCTGTCAGGAGAACTTTGAAGTAGTCAGTTCGTGTAGAAAGGATGCACTGGATTAAAAACAAGGTAGAAAACAGTGATAGATTGATAAAAATGCATTGATAATGGACTGACTACTCACATGTACATGCACACTTGCACTTCCACACGTAACAAATGCAGTAGTAATATACATGTGTGTAAAGGTGCGATCTGGCAGAAACGTTAACATGCTGGGCGAAATACTTACTCTTTTACTCTTTTAGTTGTTTCAGTCATTTGACTGTGGCCATGCTGGAGCACCGCCTTTAGTCGAGCAGATCGACCCCAGGACTTGTTTTTTGTAAGCCTAGTACTTATTCTATCGGTGTCTTTTGCCGAACCGCTAAGTGACGGGGACGTAAACACACCAGCATCGGTTGTCAAGCGATGCTAGAGGGATAAACACAGACACACAAACATATTCACACACATACATATATATTAATATGTATATACATATATACGACAGGCTTCTTTCAGTTTCCGTCTACCAAATCCACTCACAAGGCATTGGTCGGCCCGAGGCTATAGCAGAAGACACTTGCCCAAGATGCCACATAGTGGGACTGAACCCGGAACCATGTGGTTGGTTAGCAAGCTACTTACCACACAGCCACTCCTGTCTGTCTTTATGTTCTGAGCTCAAATTTTGCCAAGGTCAGCTTTACTGTTCATCCTTTTGGGGTTGATAAATTAAGTACCAGTTGCATACTGGGGTCGATCTAATCGACTGGCCCTCTCCCCCCAAATTTTGAGTCTTGTGCCTAGAGTAGAAAAGAATGTGTGTGTATTAAGGCAGCAGGCTGGCAGAATCATTAGCAACTGGGCAAATTATTTAGTGGCATTTCTTCTGGTGTTACATTCTGAGTTCAAATTCAGCCAAGGTCGATTTTGCCTTTCAGCCTTTCAGGGTTGATGAAATAAGTACCTGTTGAATGCTGAGTCAATGTAATTGACTACCCTCTTTCCTCAAACTTGCTGACCTTGTGCCAAAATTTTAAAGTGGCTGTGTGGTAAGTAGCTTGCTAACCAACCACATGGTTCCGGGTTCAGTCCCACTGCGTGGCATCTTGGGCAAGTGTCTTCTGCTATATCCCCGGGCCGACCAAAGCCTTGTGAGTGGATTTGGTAGACGGAAACTGAAAGAAGCCTGTCGTATATATGTATATATATATATATGTATGTGTGTGTGTGTGTTTGTGTGTCTGTGTTGTCCCCCTAGCATTGCTTGACGACCGATGCTGGTGTGTTTACGTCCCCATCACTTAGCAGTTCGGCAAAAGAGACAGATAGAATAAGTACTGGGCTTACAAAAGAATAAGTCCCGGGGTCGATTTGCTTGACTAAAGGCGGTGCTCCAGCATGGCTGCAGTCAAATGACTGAAACAAGTAAAAAAGTAAAGAGTATATGTATGTGCATTGATGTAAGAGTAACCCTTTAGCATCTAGAACCAAATATTTTGCCCATTTTCTGTTCATTCTAAAGATAAGCATCACACATAGAAATCTTTAAGCTCTGAGATAACACGACTGATTCAAAACAATGTGAATAAAAAAAGCTTCCATTTGACAGAATAATCTGAATGCTAAAGGGTTAAGATATTCTCTTTGCAATCATGTGATTCTAGGTTCTAACCCATTGTCTGACACCTTAGGAAATTGTCTAACTTCTACTTTGGCACTTAATTTGGGCATATAAAGCCCAGATATTCTACCCATTTTCTGTTCAAACTGGTTGAGTCCAACCACTTACACATACCCTACACTATTATAAGATTCTAGATTCTAACTCATTGTCTGACACCTTAGGAAATTGTCTTTTCTTCGACTTTAGCTTTGGGTTGGTCACAGCCTATAAAGTGAAAACGAGGCAATTTCTACTCTCCTCCTCTGGAAGCCATCTACTCACAATACCAGAGGGCGCACACTCTCCTATCCTGATGTAATCTCCAGGGATACAGGCATCCAGCAACAGGACCTCCGTAATGCTATGATGGACCGTGAAGTTTGGCGTAGCATGGTAAATTCCATTGTCTCGACCACGGTCGAACAATGATGATGATGATAAAGTGAATTTCAGTGGAAAGAAATTGTACAGAAATACATTGGATAGGCTTTAATGTAATCCAAAATGCTTACTTTATAACACATATTGTCACATTGATTCAGTTTTAGAATTATGTTAGGGGTACAAGTTTCTGAGGAATTCTCAGCTACCTAATACAATGGGATATGGAAACTGCATAGAATCCCATTGGATGGAGTGAACTGCACTGTCACACATTGCCACACTGATTCTGCAGGAGGTTAGCATTAAAAATAGAAATGTCTGTAAGCAACTCGTCATCAACACCTGCACTGTGCACCAGGTGAACTAGGCGATCACCTTTGATGCTAAAGTCCGGAGACTTCACATAAATTTTGTACAACTAAGAAAGAAACAATGGAGTTATTAATAAGAAGATTTAAAATTAATGTATGCAAGGTTTCACAGCTCTAGCAACACTCCTTCATAGTCAGCCTATGAACTTTTCAGGCCTACCCTTGTATTATACCATTTAACTCTTTAATATTTGAACTAGCCACATCAGGCCCTAAAATTCTACTTGTTTCATGGTTAAACTGGCCAGATTCAGTTTCTCATACCTACCCTAAGATGTCATTCTAAAAGAATAAACAATCACATCATCAAAATCTTGAAGATATGAGATAATACATGATTAATTCAAAACAATGTGAATAAATAAAATTCATGTTTGACAGAATAATCATCATCATCATGAACCATCCAAACATGGCCGTTGCTAGCGCCGCCCTGACTGGCCTCGTGCCGGTGGCGCGTAAAAAGCATCATCCGATCGTGGCCGTTGCCAGCCTCGCCTGGCCCCCGTGCCGGTGGCATGTAAAAAGCACCATCCGATCATGGCCATTGCCAGCCTCGCCTGGCCCCTGTGCCAGTGGCACGTGAAAAGCACCTTCCGATCGTGGCCATTTGCCAGCCTCATCTGGCACCTGTGCCGGTGGCACATAAAAAAAACCCCATCCAATCGTGGCCATTTGCCAGCCTCGTCTGGCACCCGTGCCAGTGGCACATGAAAAAAAACCATCCGATTGTGGCCGTTTGCCAGCCTCGTCTGGCACCCGTGCCTGTGGCACGTAAAAAACACCCACTACACTCACGGAGTGGTTGGCATTAGGAAGGGCATCCAGCCATAGAAACATTGCCAGATCAAACTGGGCCTGGTGCAGCCTTCTGGCTTCCCAGACCCCAGTTGAACCGTCCAACCCATGCTAGCATGGAAAGCGGACGCTAAACGATGATGATAATCATCATTATCCTCATCGTTTAACATCCACCTTCCATGCTGGCATGGGTTGGACAGTTTGACAGAAACTGACCAGGAAGAATACTAAATGGTTGTTAACACAATTGGGAGGATTGGAATTTATACATCATGTATCAGTGGTATTATAATTCTGTTAATGAAAGCAGAAACAAAATAGGTTAACTTACCTTATGACCTAAAAAGCGATAACCTTCCACTATAAATCCTATATCTGCAAACATGCTGGGATATTCAGGATCAAATGGTAGTTCCCTAATTGGCTACAAAATAGAAATTTGTGCTGTATACTTTAACATCATTATCATTACCACAACTGTCATCATCATCATCAACACATTACCATTCTAAATTGCATTCAAATTAGATTAGAAAATGGGGGTGGTTTTAGCCTCGTCTGGCACCTGTGTCGGTGGCACATAAAAAACACCATCCGAGCGTGGCCGTCTGCCAGCCTCGTCTGGCACCTGTGTCGGTGGCACATAAAATCACCCACTACACTCTCGGAGTGGTTGGCGTTAGGAAGGGCATCCAGCTGTAGAAACACTGCCACATCTGACTGGCCTGGTGCAGCCTTCGGGCTTCCCAGACCCCAGTTGAACCGTCCAACCCATGCTAGCATGGAAAGCGGACGTTAAACGATGATGATGATGATGATGATGACACTGAAAATTTAGGCTTATAAAAATTACCAGCTTCAAGCAGATTAATATAATACTAGCTGGACCTGTGAAAAATTCATGGTAAACATAAAAAAATGTAAGCATTTGTAAATTGTGTGCAGCTGCCATGAGAAATGTTTCTATATTGTGACACTTACAGAATACAGAAAGAAGTGTAAAACAGATAACTATATAATCCAACCAAAATATCTCAGTTATACAAATGTACACAGACATTAGCCTTAAAATACATCATACATATAAGTTAAGTTAAGTTAAGCTAAGTTAATTTTTTGGCTCAAAAAGCAAAAAGCAAGGCCATGTAGGGGGGACATGGAATTATGTACAGGGAAGGTGTTCATGCAAAGAGTTCAGGCCATTTCTGGTCAAGAGAGACTTTGAACTGAGCGGTCGTTGGCATCTTCACTATCTCATCTGGCAGCTTATTCCACGGATCCGCAACCCGGACGGAGAAAGCCCCTCTCTTTCGATTGAGATGAAATCGTCGCAGATAGAGCTTTTCGGAGTGACCCCGCAGCCTATGCTCTGGAGCAGGAGTGAAGAACAGCTCTTTCGAGAGGTTACACTTTCCACTTATGATGTTGTGAGCAAGAATGAGATCACCACGGTGTCGTCGTTTTTCTAGAGAATAAAGGTCGAGCGTCTTCAGCCTTTCTTCATAAGACAAAACCTTCTTGGTTTAGTGGCACGGAACGTTCTTCTGGTATTCTTTTATTCTTCTATTCTTTTATTCGTTTCTGTCATTTGATGGTGGCCATGCTGGAGCACCGCCCTTAGTCGAAGAAATCGACTCCTGGACTTATTCCCTGTAAGCCCGGTGTTTATTCTATCAGTCTCTAGTGCCGAATAGCTAAGTTACGGGGATGCAAACACACCAACATCGGTTGTCAAGCAATGATGGTGGGGGAACAAACACAGACACAAACACACACATATATATATATATATATAAAATACAGTGTACATTTAAACACATTAAGAGGTGTGTTTAAATGTACACTATATTTTATATGAATAATATATAGTCTATTGACTAATTTTTCAATACGCTAGGCCACTGGTAGTAAAAATTTCTAAAATCTTTATTAATATATATATATATATATATGTGTGTGTGTGTGTGTGTGTGTGTGTATGATGGGCTTCTTTCAGTTTCCGTCTACCAAATCCACTCATGAGGCTTTGGTCAGCCCGAGGCTATAGTAGAAGACACTCTTTAAAGTATAGAGTTGAATTTCGTGTAGCCACCTGTTGGCAACTTTTCTCCCCCACCCATTTCGTAGTGGGTATTACCCATTTTTCTGGGCTCTTTTCACAGCTATACCCTGTTTGAAATTTGCATTAGTTTTTGTATGAAAAAAAAAAAGACGTCTTGTAGTTTGTAGAGAAAATGTTAAACATGCCTGAAAAAAACATGGTCTTTCCCCACAACTGAAAAAAACATGAAGAACTATCAAAGAAGACGAATAAGTAATGGGGTGGGGGAAAAGAAGAGAGAACTAACACTCAATCATTCTAGAACTCCCAGAAGGAAAACATAAACACCTGAAAGACTTTCCCTCTGTTCATTACTGAATGTCTTTTTACTCTTTATTCTTCCATCTACAATTTTATTCCCGTATAATCTGTGAATTTCCCTGCCTGGAACTTTCACACAGGAGTGGCTGTGTGGTAAGTAGCTTGCTAACCAACCACATGGTTCCGGGTTCAGTCCCACTGCGTGGAATCTTGGGCAAGTGTCTTCTGCTATAGCCCCGGGCCGACCAATGCCTTGTGAGTGGATTTGGTAGACGGAAACTGAAAGAAGCCTGTCGTATATATGTATATATATATATGTGTGTTTGTGTGTGCCCCTAGCATTGCTTGACAACCGATGCTGGTGTGTTTACGTCCCCGTCACTTAGCGGTTCGGCAAAAGAGACCGATAGAATAAGTACTGGGCTTACAAAGAATAAGTCTCGGGGTCGATTTGCTCGACTATAGGCGGTGCTCCAGCATGGCCGCAGTCAAATGACTGAAACAAGTAAAAGAGTAAAGAGTAAAAGAGAGACTCCACCTTGCGTCTGATGATGGAACACCAAGTGTATGGAGATACCAACCTATCACTTGGGATATCCCAGAAACAGCTGTAAAACATCCAATAATTAATTAATTAATTAATTAATTACTTCAAGTTCACCTAACTCTAATTAAATATTTTAAATGACTTCATCATCATCATCATCATCATCGTTTAACGTCCGTTCTCCATGCTAGCATGGGTTGGACGGTTCGACCGGGGATCTGGGAAGCCAGAAGGCTGCACCAGGCTCCGGTCTTATCTGGCAATGTTTCTACAGCTGGATGCCCTTCCTAACGCCAACCACTCCGTGAGTGTAGTGGGTGCTTTTTACGTGCCACCTGCACTGGTGCCAGGTGAGGCTGGCATCGGCCACGGTCGGATTGGTACATTTTACGTGCCACCTGCACGGAAGCCAGTCGAGGCGGCACTGGCTTTGGCCACGATTCGGATGGTGCTCTTTACGTGCCACCAACACGGAAGCCAGTCGAGGCGGTGCTGGCATCGGCCACGATTCGGATAGTGCTTTTTACGTATCTCCAGTCCAGGGGTCCTGGCATCTGCTGGGTGCCAGTCATAGGATTGGTTCAATTTCGATACCGATTTCACTTGCCCCAACAGGTCTTCGCAAGCAAAGGTGCCTGTCGTCGGATGAGGTTCAATATCGACTTCGCTTGCCTCAACAGGTCTTTGTGTGTCCAAGGGAGGAAAGGCATGCATAAGTGGGCTGGACTCACTTGTCCTGCCTGGTCTTTTCACGCACAGCATATTTCCAAAGGTCTCGGTCGCTGGTCATTTCCTCAGTGAGACCTAAAGTTCGAAGGTCGTGCTTCACCACCTTGTCCCAAGTTTTCCTGGGTCTACCTCTTCCACAGGTTCCCTCCACTGTTAGGGATTGGCACTTTTTCACACACCTATCTTCATCCATTCTCGCCACATGACTATACCAGCGCAATCGTCTCTCTTGCACACCACAACTGATGCACCTTAGGTCCAACATTTCTCTCAGGGTACTAACGCTCTGTCGAGCATGCACACTGACATTACACATCCATCGGAGCATACTGGCTTCATTTCTCGCGAGCTTACGCATGTCCTCAGCAGTCACGGCCCATGTTTCACTGCCATGTAGCATGGCTGTTCGTACACATGCATCATACAGTCTGCCTTTTACTCTGAGCGAGAGGCTTTTAGTCACCAGCAGAGGTAAGAGCTCCCTAAACTTTGCCCAGGCTATTTTTACTCTAGCCGTTACACTTTCAGCACACCCACCCCCACTACTGACTTGGTCACCAAGACAACGGAAGCTATCAACTACTTCTAGTTTTTCCCCCTGGAAAGTGACGGAAGTTGTTTTCTGCAGATTTTCAGAGGTTAATGCTCCCGAGCATCTGCCACATACAAAAACCATCTTCCTAGTTAGCCTTCCTTTTTTTTAAGCATTTGCTCGTTACAAGGTCCTTAGACCACTGAAAATGTAAGAGCTACTAGAATAAAATAGACGCTAGACAAAAGCCAATGTGTGACGATGTACATTAGACTTAAAAGACTGGAGGTAATATTGAAGCGGAAAACAAGACTGTGGAAATGAATTCCAAAGTTCAGAGGTGTGAGAGAAGAAACTGGTACTGTAAAGTGCTTTATGACAAGGATGGTCACAACTTCAATGCCTTTTAATACAAGTCTACTCAACCAAGACTGACACAGGGCTAAAAGAAACAACTACATAGAATTAATCTGGTCCTTTATGCCATAATCAACATTTAACATCCATAGTCCATGTACGATGGTTTGACAGGATCTGATGGACTGAACTGTTCTCCAGTGCCTGCTTCAACAGATGGTTTCAACAGCTAGATGCCCTTACTGATGCTAACCATTCTACATCGTGTACTGAGGGGCTGTTTTCATGCCATTGGAAATTGCTTTAGTAATAAAATATTCTAGAGAAAGTCTATACTTCAAAAAACGTTAAAACTTTGTTACTTACCCAAGAACCAAGTTCATGAGGCTGAGTTGCGTTGGCCAGTTTGAGAAAGTCAGTTTGTAAGTTCTGTGTAACCGATTCACACTCCACGGTTATGGTTGTTATTTTGATACAAGGCTTTGAAGAAACTGTCAATATACAAAAATAAACAAGTAAGGTAATGTAAGACAAAAAAGATACAATGTTGGAGAGGTGGGTAGGATATGGAACTAATATATATATATATATATACATATATACATATACATATATATATATACAGAAACATATACATATATATACATCACACACATGCTTCATACAGTCTACCTTTCACTCTGAGTGAAAGGCCCTTTGTTGCCAGCAGAGATAGGGGCTGTCTGAACTTTACCCAGGCTATGCTCTCAGAGCATCCACCCCCACTACTGACTTTAGTCACCTAGGTAACAGAAGCTATCAACTACTTCTAGTTTTTTCCCCTGGCATGTGAGGGAATCTTTTTCTGTACATCTTCAGTGTTTATTGTCCCTGTGCATCTGCCACACACAAAAACTATCTTCCCGGTTAACCTTCCTTTCATATTGCTGCACCTCTTATGTGTCCATAGCTTGCACTGCATACATCTTATGGAGTTTCTACCTACGTCTTTTCTACAGATCAAGCAGGGCATCTCCCTGAAGGGATTTGTGATTTGTCTCCCTTCCTACTTACTAGGACTTTGGTTTTCGCTAGATTGACTCTAAGACCCTTTGATTCTAGATCTTGCTTCCACACCTGAAACTTCATCTCTAGTTCTGGTAGTGACTCAGCAATTAGAGCAAAGTCATCAACATAGAGGAGCTCCCAGGGGCAGCCTGTCTTGAATTCCTCTGTTATTGCCTGGAGGACTATGATGAATAAGAGGGGGCTGAGGACTGATCCTTGGTGAACCCATACTTCTACCTGGAATTCTTCACTATACTTGTTGCCAACCCTCACCTTACTGACAGTATCCCCGTATAGGGCTTGTACAACTCTTACCAACCACTCGTCTATCCCTACTTTCCTCATGGACCACCAGATAAGAGATTGGGGGACTCTGTCAAAGGCTTTCTCGAAGTCAACAAAAGTCAAGTGCAGAGGTTTATCTTTGGCTAGGTATTTCTCCTGCAGTTGCCTTACCAGAAATATAGCACCACTGGTACTTCTGCCTGGCACAAAACCAAACTGCATCTCATCTAGGCTAACTCTCTCCCTGATTAGTTAGGCTATAACCCTTTCAGTGACTTTCATCACCTGATCTAGAAATTTGATACCCCTGTAGCTATTTCTATCTAAAGCATCGCCTTTACCTTTGTAGCAGTTGATTATGGTGAGTCCAAGGATTTAAGACAATAATGCCTTACTACTACTACTACTACTACTACTACCACTGCTACTGCTGCTGCTACTACTACTACTACTACTGGTGGTGGTGGCAATATAACTGAGTAAAATCCCTGAAGGTGGTACCCCTGCATAACTGGATTCTAATGAGTGAAATCAGGAAAAGATAAACAAAAGAAGAATGTGAAATGCAATAAAAATTTGTCACAGTTAGTGTTGAAAAGACCTGAACTTTAATCATCCTACTTACCATAGCTATACAGCTTTCTGAGATTTCGGCTTACGGCATCTTCTAAAGCATCGAGTTTACAGTGTCTTGCTAGACGAACATAGTCATCGACGTAGTCCACACCAATTTCTGAGGTATCTATTATGGTAATAGATGGTAGCGGCGATGGCGATGAGAGTGGTGGTGGAAATATTAAAGAAGATAAAGAAACAAAACAAATGAAAACATTGAAAATTATTCATAATTTTGTTTTAAGAAATTACAAATGATGATGATGATGATGAAGGCAATGACAGTGATGACAAGGATAATGTTGTTGTATGCTGTTCTGTAGCTTCAGGCCAACCCTGAACAAGTTAGCCTATAACTGTTTCTAATATAGGCACAATTTTAAGAGAGGGAGTTGGTTGATTAAATTGACCCCAGATACTTGTCTGGTACTTTATTGTATCAACCTCAAAAGGACAAAAGACAAAATTGACCCCAGTAGGGTTTAAACTTAACACCAGAACAAATACCACAAAAGCATTTTGGTCCAAATTCTAATGATTCTGCCCATCTACCACCAAAAGCTGACCTTATAATGAAAGGTTTTCCAGCTGTGACCAACCAAGTTACAGAGTGGACCAAGTACATTTTATCTTGGAACAAATACTGGAGAAATTGTCACCTCGTGTCTGGGGAGAGTCATTTTCTTTTTGTGCCTTATAATGTAACACACTCACCGGTAAAATTTCCACTTATTTCTTATTTTTAATTTCCTAAAATTTTTGTTGCGTTTTGCAACCTTTCCAATAGTCTTGACTACCATCACCACCTCAGTTGAGTGGAATGGAGCAATGTGAAATGACATGCCTTGTTGAAAGATAAAATTCACTGCTCAGTCAAGGAATCAAACCTGTGACAAAATAATGTGAGCCCATTACCTTAAACACTTAAACACTTTACAAGTACAATACTGAGGTTGATATACATATCCAGTAAGTTCACTATCAACAATTCATTGCAAGGAAAGTTCAATGTCATCAATTCACCATTTTTTTTCAATGTAAAAAACACCCATGCCAGTGGATTCTGTAAAGTGGTTGGCATTAGGAAGGGCATCAAGCCATAGAAATCATGCCAAAACGGACATGGAACCTGAACAGCCCTTCAGACAGTCAGCCCCTGTCAAACTGTCCAACCCATGCCAGCATAGAAAAAAGGTGTTAAATGATGATGGCAGTGGGTGGTAGTGATGCTAAGGCGGCGAGCTGGCAGAATCGTTAGCACGCCGGGCAAAATGCGTAGCAGTATTTCGTCTGCTGTTACGTTCTGAGTTCAAATTCCGCCGAGGTCGACTTTGCCTTTCATCCTTTCGGGGTCGATAAATTAAGTACCAGTTACGCACTGGGGATCAATATAATCGACTTAATCCGTTTGTCTGTCCTTGTTTGTCCTCTCTGTGTTTAGCCCCTTGTGGGTAGTAAAGAAATAGGTAGTGATGCTAATAATGATGAGTACAGAGATCCAAAAAGGAATACAGGATGATATTCTAGCTGATACTTTAACAGCTTTATCAACTCGCTACATTAAAAGAGTGTATACCAACCTGTGTATAAATGTTCTAAAAGAGCTTTGAATGCTTGCGGGTAAATCTGTGAATAGAGTAAGGTGTAAAACATTTGTAAGCATAAAAACCAATATGTTTGTGTGATTGTGCATAGTTAATATGTGTGGCTTACCTGCTGGCTGTATGTACCTTTTAGTTTTACTTACTTCAGTCATTTGATAAATGGCCATGTTAGAGCACCACCTTGAAAGGTTTTAGTCAAATAAATTGACCTCAAGACCTTTTTTTTTAAAGCCTAGTACTTATTCTATTGGTCTCTTTTGCTGAACTGTTAAGTTACGAGAGAGTCAAGCAGTGGTGGGGGACAAACACACACAAGCTTCTTTCAGTTTCTGTCTACCAAATCTACTCACAAGGCTTTGGTCTGCACAAGGCTATAGTAGAAGACATTTGCCTAAGGTGCCATACAGTGGGACCGAACCTGAAACGATGTGGTTGGGAAGTAAGCTTCTTATGACACAGACACACCAGGGTGACAATATGGCGAGCTGACAGAAACGTTAGCACGCCGGGCGAAATGCGTAGCCATATTTCGTCTGCCGTTATGTTCTGAGTTCAAATTCCGCCGAGGTTGACTTTGCCTTTCATCCTTTCGGGGGTCGATAAATTAAGTACCAGTTACGCACTGGGGTCGATGTAATCGACTTAATCTGTTTGTCTGTCCTTGTTTGTCCCCTCTATGTTTAGCCCCTTGTGGGCAATAAAGAAATAAATACATGATTTTTTATGGGGCCTCCTAGACAAGTAGGTTGTTGTAGCAGAAAACAGTACATCAAAACTCTGATGGCATTTGAAGTCAGAATGCACAGCCAGAAGAAATGCCAATATACATTTTGTCTGGCATGCTAGTGATTCTGTCAGTTCACATCATTCCAATAACCAGTAATAATACCAATGATAAATGGTTTCTGATTTAGCCACAAGGTTAGCAATTTTAAAGGGCCCAGGTGGGAGACCTTTGTCTCCACCTCAATACTTGACTGGCACTTTATTTATCAACCCCAAAAGGATGAAGGTGAAGCTGACTGCCACAGAATTAACCCCTACCATCACCACCTCAGTTGAGTGGAATGGAGCAATATGAAATGACATGCCTTGCTGAAAGATAAAATTCACTGCTCAGTCCAGGAATCAAACCTGTGACAAAATAATGTGAGCCATTTACCTTAAACACTTAAACACTTTACAAGTAGAATACTGAGAGTGGAGGCGCAATGGCCCAGTGGTTAGGGCAGCAGACTCGCGGTTTCGATTCCCAGACCGGGCGTTGTGAGTGTTTATTGAGCGAAAACACCTAAAGCTCCACGAGGCTCTGGCAGGGATGGCGGTGATCCCTGCTGTACTCTTTCACTACAACTTTCTCTCACTCTTACTTCCTGTTTCTGTTGTACCTGTATTTCAAAGGGCCGGCCTTGTCACTCTCTGTGTCACGCTGAATATCCCCGAGAACTACGTTAAGGGTACACGTGTCTGTGGAGTGCTCAGCCACTTACATGTTAATTTCACTGTTCCGTTGATTCGGATCAACCGGAACCCTCGTCGTCGTAACCGACGGAGTGCTTCCAAAGAATACTGAGGTTGATATACATATCCAGAAAGTTCACCATCATCAATTCATCGCAAGGAAAGTTCACCATCATCAAATCACCCTTTTTTTCAATAAAATAGCTTTTAATTATTAATGGTGAGATACTGTAAATCCTCAAGTATAATCTGCATTTGTTTCCCGAAATTTAAAGGTCCAAATCCCTAGTGCGTACTATATATGAGGTTAAAAATGAAAATTATTTTCTAAGCAATGTCCAAGTCTCTATTTGCTGTCCGGCAATGTTTATTCAGACGCATTTTGTGATGTCGGGCGCGAAAATACCTTAAATCATCCATAACTTGCAGTTAGCAACATTTATTAAATGTTATTACTGTTATTTCTTTATTTTCTGCAAACAAAATGCACAAAAAAGCCACGCGTTTGCATTATGTTATATATACAATAATAATAAAGGACGTTACCGTATACATTTTTACAAACCAAGGACATTATATAGGTTGGAGAAGGAGTGCGTATTATATACAAGGTTTAGGTTTTTCAGAAGTACAGCCCCCTAAAAATCCCCTGCATATTATACTCAAGGGCGGACTATATTCAAGGATTTATGGTACTACAAATATATTTTCTTGGTAAACTTTCCTCCTGGTGAACTTTTCTCATGGTAAATTGATGGCGGTGAACTTATCTGTAATCGTCGATATAATCAAATATCCTCTGTTCCCAAATTTGAAGCCTGTGTCTATGTTAAAAACCATTATAACTGTCTATAATTTACTTTACTTTACTTTTACTTGTTTCAGTCATTTGACTGCGGCCATGCTGGAGCACCGCCTTTAGTCGAGCAAATCGACCCCGGGACTTATTCTTTGTAAGCCCAGTACTTATTCTATTGGTCTCTTTTTGCCAAACCGCTAAGTGACGGGGACGTAAACATACCAGCATCGGTTGTCAAGCAATGCCAGGGGGGACAAACACAGACACACAAACACACACACGCATATATATATATATATATATATATATATATATATATACATATATACGACAGGCTTCTTTCAGTTTCCGTCTACCAAATCCACTCACAAGGCATTGGTTGGCCCGGGGCTATAGCAGAAGACACTTGCCCAAGATGCCACGCAGTGGGACTGAACCTGGAACCATGTGATTGGTTAGCAAGCTACTTACCACACAGCCACTCCTGCACCTAATTTGCATAATTAATTCGTAAAGTTCTTCACTAAACTCTCATTTTTTGCTTTTTAAAGTAATCAAAAGAGCTTACAAGTTGGTGATTCAGATTCACTTCAGATTTGTTCTTCCATTTTGTATTGAAAAGCTCAGCAAAATAAGAGCAACGACTTGACAGAACAGCCTTGTGCGCTGAAAAACGGACCCCATGCACATAAAATATGATGTCAGAAAATGTAATGTCTTCTTGTAACCTAAAAATATAGAGAAGGAGAATGAAGTTAGACAATATTGAAAAAGAGTGTGTTGCGAGAAATTTGGCTGCTATTTCTAGCCTATCAATGTATAAAAGTTCCACTATTAGTTTGAAGATTGTTTCTTCAGATTTGCTTATCCACAATTTCTGACAACATTTCTCAGTTTTTTTATGTTTTTCTTTTTCTCTTCAAAAATGTAATTCCATGTATAACATGAAGTATTTCACTAGTGTGGAGGCGCAATGGCCCAGTGGTTAGGGCAGTGGACTCGCGGTCGTAGGATCGCGGTTTCGATTCCCAGACCGGGCGTTGTGAGTGTTTATTGAGCGAAAACACCTAAAGCTCCACAAGCTCCGGCAGGGGATGGTGGTGATCCCTGCTGTACTCTTTCACCACAACTTTCTCTCACTCTTACTTCCTGTTTCTGTTGTACCTGTATTTCAAAGGGCCGGCCTTGTCACTCTCTGTGTCACGCTGAATATCCCCGAGAACTACGTTAAGGGTACACGTGTCTGTGGAGTGCTCAGCCACTTACACGTTAATTTCACGAGCAGGCTGTTCCGTTGATCGGATCAACCGGAACCCTCGTCATCGGAACCGACGGAGTGCTTCCAAAAAAAAAAAAAATTTCACTAGTGCTAAAAGAATAAATAATCAACGATAATCCAATATATTCATCATCATCAAAGTTTCTAACATCCACATTTTCATGCTTGCATGAGTCAGATGAACTTTATTGAGGTGGTTTGTTTCTGTCGCCAACACCTCACCCGTTTCCAAGCAAGATAGTCCCCCCCCCCTGGCCAAACATGTTTCTGCAGGATACTGCAAATGACACTGCTTGTATGACAGTGACATTCATATGCACCTATTACATGTTGTCACACACACAACACACAACTAGCCAAATGAATAGACCCTGAAGAAGCTGCACTGAAAATTGTACACTGATGTCAGTAATCTGTGCAGTGGAAACACGTGTAGGTCACAAAGATCATAAAAATAAGCTGTATAAAATTGTAAAATAAGAGCAAATAAATTTTGAGGATGAATTAGTCTCCATATTCTATATTGCTATAATTATTGATAATATATACTCCAGACTAGTAGTTTTAAACCAGGGTTCCGCGGTACCTCAGGGTTTCGCCAGCACAGTCCAGGGGTTCCGCAAGAAGTTACAAAACTGCTAAAATCGGCAGTAATTTTTAATTCTCCTGTGCAGATATGTGTGCATAAAACTATTAAATTATTTCACAGGGGTTCCTTGAGCCAGTAGAATGTTTCCTTGGGGTTCCGGTCCAGCAAAAAGTTTGAAAAGCACTGCTCCAGACAATATTACCATCCAGTGAAGCAAACACGGAATTACCCATCAGAGGAATTTACAGAGTGACTGACAACTAATAGTAATCATAGACATAAAATACTGCTTGATGTGGCTAGCCGTAACCTGGAACTTAACTGAGAGCCAACACGGTATTTGCCCGGATAATATATCCCTATAAACTCACACACACATATATATACACACATGCATATATACAACAGGGCTCTTTTAGTTTCTGTCCACCACCAAATCCTCTCACAAGATTTTGGTTGGCCTGGGACTATAGTTCAACATACTTATCCAAGGTATGGATGCTTTTTATGTGACATCAGCACCCATGAACCTGCAAGATTAGGATTGATTTGCTGAAGAGGGATGAGGGTACATGCCTGTATGCAAGAACAACCATGATTTTACATATCAATAACTTAAAATAAATGAAAAATTTTAATGAAATACCTTTGCAAGTATTCATCAAATATATTTCTCTGCAGAATTTTAGCTGTAATAACTTTGAAAGACTTCAGTAGATTCCGAATCTCATTGTTTAAGGCACCATAAAGGCATCTCTCCCCATCGAAGGTATTTCTCTCACATTTAGCACCTGTACAAATAGATAATTTAACAAAAACAAACATAAACAAAAGTTATAGACTATTTGCTTTGCTTCTACATCAGCTCATATACTCAAAGTTTCTTTCTACTTTTAGCACACTGTAGGTGCATCAACTCACCATATGAGTTTTCTCCCCTGTAGTAACAAGGCAGTAGCAGGGAAAACAATTCTAGAGAAAATAGTGTACTAATGGTTAATGGTAACAATAGCTACAGGCTATACGTTCACAAAATACAATAGACAGATTGCCAAAAAGTTGAATATCTCACCCACAAAGCGTTCATTTGATTGGTATATACAATTTACATCATATTTCTCATTTACTAGTCCAATTTTTGTCTGTAACTAATATGAAAATAGTCTTAGTCACTTAGAATACTTTTTATTCTTTTACTGGTTTACGTGGGTAGTAAGTGTAAAGGATTCAAATGTAAGTAGCACAAGTAATGGTTTTATTTGTGAGTGGCAAAAGCAAAGGGTTTATCTGTGGGTGACAAAAGTAATGAGTTTATCAGTAGGCAGGGTGGTGAAAGTAACAGTTTTATCTGTAGGCATCAATAATAATGAATAATAATGAATTTATCTGTAGGTAGCAAAAGTAAGAATTTATCATAGGGTAGCAAATGTAATAGATTTATCTATGGGTAGCTGATGTAAGAAAAATTTGTTTCAAAGTGGTATAGATGTAGTTTTTATATAACCTATAGTCCTTTCAGCTAATTGTTCTCTATGAGATTGATAAAATAGTATCAGGGAAGCACTGCAGTTGATACATATACAAACATCAACAAACTCCAGCATGACCCTAGCCCTCAGACTAAAACCAGTAAAATGAAAGAAGAATAAAGTTTTTTTTCTATAGCTTTGTATAATTGTAACTCAACACAGACCATTTGATGGATTAATGTTAAGATGCATAGAGAATGGGATTGAATGACTTAGAATAGAGTTTCTCATAGAGATGTGGAGGTTGAAAGGGAATTCAATAAATTGTTATGGTCAATAAAATTAAGGCAGTTGTAAACTTTCATAACTTGTCCCAAAACTATGGCAAAGAAAGAATTATATGGTTACAAACTCTGGGGAAAATTTCATTAGAATTATTTGATAGGAGGGAGAGATTAAATACATTGAGTTAGTGTTTCTTGGTAATTCTATATAAGAACTTAAAATATAATGAGAATGTAGGGCCTTTGCTGAGAATGCTGACTAAGCATCTGTATGCATGTGTATGTGCAGGCTTGGGCAAGATTCTTGAGAAAGACTCAACTGCATGCAAGTTGCCCCTTTCCATGCTACTAATTTTTATCCCAGGGAAGGTTGTCTACTTGGGTTGATATCTCTTGGCAATGGTGTTGTCACAGGTGTCACTGTCATGGCACAAAAAAGCCATCTTACCTAACTCTCTAACAATTTTGCAAATCTATTGCTCTGGATTACTACTTTTTTATAAACCCTGAAAAGGCAATGTTAACCGTTTGTCTGCCCCGTGTATCACGTGTGGTACACAGAACGTATTTCTCTCATGTCCATGCATCATATATGATACACATTCCAATTCTTTTTCAACCACCAGAGTAACCTGGGACTTAAGAAAAGCGTGCTTTGTATTACTCAGAATGTATGATAGAAGAGCTAACAAAATGTCTGTAAACAAGCATGAACGTTTAGAACAAACTTATGAAAATATTTTGGACAGGCAATGGGTTAACTTTGGTGGGATTTTAATCCTTTAGCATCCAAATT
Organism: Octopus sinensis; assembly: GCF_006345805.1. NCBI lineage: Eukaryota > Metazoa > Mollusca > Cephalopoda > Octopoda > Octopodidae > Octopus > Octopus sinensis. Next base: position 125,235,646 of record NC_043001.1, on the reverse strand, counting down.
ACTCATTCAATTGTAATACTTATTTATTTACATTATTCTTACTCTCTTTTACTCTTTTACTTGTTTCAGTCATTTGACTGCGGCCATGCTGGAGCACCACCTTTAATCGAGCAACTCGACCCCGGGACTTATTCTTTTGTAAGCCCAGTACTTATTCTATCGGTCTCTTTTGCCGAACCGCTAAGTAACGGGGACATAAACACACCAGCATCAGTTGTCAAGCAATGCTAGGGGGACAAACACAGACATACAAACACATACACATACATATATATATACATACGACAGGCTTCTTTCAGTTTCCGTCTACCAAATCCACTCACATGGCTTTGGTCGGCCCGAAGCTATAGTAGAAGACACTTGCCCACGGTGCCATGCAGTGGGACTGAACCCGGAACCATGTGGTCGGTAAACAAGCTACTTACCACACAGCCACTCCTGCGCCTGTTTTGAATAAATCATGCATTATCTCATAGCTTCAAGATTTCAATGATGTTATTGTTTATTTTTATAAAGACATTGTAGAGTAGGTATGACAGGCTGGATATGGCCAGTTTCAATATAAAACAGGTAGAAATATTTGAGCCAGATATGACTGGTTTAAATGCTAAAAGGTTAACACAGAATGCAGAAAGTCACAGCAAATACCATGTGGTACCATAGCCAACACTTTATAAACTCTGTCAATACACCATCTTATAAGAAGAATGATAAGAAATAGAGAATTGAAAACGACCTCCTTTCATGATGCAGTGAAAGAAGTATAAAAGCATCATAACTAAATTCAGTAGATGGAAATTGTAGTCATGGTACCTGTGCCGGCGGCACATAAAAAGCACCATCCAAACGTGGCCAATGCCAGCACCGCCTTGACTGGCTTCTGTGCCGGTGGCACATAAAAAGCACCAACCGATCATGGCTGCTGCCAGCCTCCCCTGGCACCTGTGTCGGTGGCACATAAAAAGCACCCACTACATTCACGGAGTGGTTAGCGTTAGGAAGGACATCCAGCTGTAGAAACACTGCCAGATCAGACTGGAGCCTGGTACAGCCTCCTGGCTTCCCAGACCCCGGTTGAACCGTCCAACCCGAGCTAGCACAGAAAATGGACGTTAAACGATGATGATGATGATGACAAAGAAATAGTTTAAAATCAATACCGATTTTAGTTTCTATCTTTTAGTAAAGGAAAAGAAAAAGAAGAGTATTACCTCGAGTCAAAAGAAAATATACAACATCAATATGACCACACAGGCAGGCATAATATCTGAAAAGAAAAAAAATCTTTTATAACACTAACATATAGAAAGAAATTGCAAATAGAAATTGCAAATAGGTAAGCAGTCAGATGAATAGATAGATAGCTAGATATGTAGAAATATAGATAGGTAGGTAGACAAGGCCCTTTAGCATTTAAGTGAGGTATGTTATTTTGACAAATATATATATAAGACCTTTTGAAGCAAGTGAAATCAAAATCGCTGAATTGGCCAATGACAGTACTGCCTGATTGGCACTCGTGCCAGTGGAATGTTAAAAGCACCATCTGAGTGTCATCGTTGCCAGGGCCGCTGACTGGTTCCTGTGCTGGTGGCATGTAAAAGGCACCATTCGAGCGTGATCTTTGCCAGCATCACCTTACTGGCACATGTGCCAGTGACATGTGAAAAACAGCATTCGAGCGTGGTCATTGCCAGTGCCGCCAGACTGGCTACTGTGCAGGTGGCCAGTACTGCCTGACTGGCCCTTTGTGCTGGTGGAACGTAAAAGCACCCACTACACTCTCGGAGTGGTTGACATTAGGAAAGGCATCCAGCTGTAGAAACTCCGCCAGATCAGATTGGACCCTCGTGCAGCCTTCTGGCTCACCAGTCTTCAGTCAAACCGTCCAACCCATGCCAGCATGGAAAGCAGATGTTAAACGACGATGATGATGATGATGATATATCATATTAGAGTAAAAATCAAAAACCAAGGTAGAATGAGTATCTCATGTCGTTTAGAATAATTTAATTAGGGTAAGGTGAATCTGAAGTCTTACAGCCATTTCTGGGATAAACCAAGTGGTAGGTTAGCATGTCCACACACTGGGTATTCTGTCATCAGAGACAAGGTACGAATATTTTAGACTGGGAAAATTTACAGTTTACGATGAAGGAATAAAATTCAAAGTTTATAAGAAATAAAACAGAATAAAAGAATAAATAGAAGAATATAGAGTAAAGGTAGTTAGAAGAATATAGGCAGGAGAATAATGTTCATAACCCATCTTTTTCCAATCTTATATAATATATACCTGCTAAAATGAAACCCTAATACGGAACCATCATTTTATTAATATAAAACCTATATCAAATATTCATATACCTTCCCCTCTTTCTCAATATATTTTTAGACAATTTTTGGACCCTTACTTAATATATATTACTTGAAGCCTCTGACGAAGTAGAAGGGGATAGAGCATCACAGGGGGTAGAAGACAGCTGGACGTTTCTAAGGGACAACCTGCTGAGAGCCACTGACCAGATCTGTGGCTGGTGCAAAGTCCCCTCTCGACCTAGAATAACGTGGTGGTGGAACAATATTGTAGACAGGGCTATTAGAGAAAAGAGACAGGCTTGGAAGGTCTGGAAAAATGGGGGTAGCAGGGGATTGTATCAGACTGCCAAAAGGAAGCTAGGAGACAGGTTTATTTAGCCAGAGGGGAAGGAGATAAGAAAAATTTGCCAATGTTCTGCGCCGTGAGGACCAAAGACTGGAGGTGTTTCGTGTTGCAAGACAGTGTGTGAGAGAGAATCGTGATGTGGTAGGAGAGAAGTGTGTTCGCATGGAAGATGGTTCACTTGCGCTAAATGAGGATGCAAAGAGAGAGGTTTGGAGATGCCACTATGAAAGGTTGCTGAATGAAGAAAATGAATGGGATAAAGAGAGTCTGCCGAATGTTGACCCAACAGAGGGACCAGCTATCCGAGTTGATAGTTCCGTGGTAGCTAAGGCAATTAGAAGCATGAAGACAGGGAAAGCCCCAGGCCCATCAGGAATCACTGCAGAGATGCTCAAAATGTCTGGTAGTGTCGGCTATAGCCTAGTCACCCGTATAGTTAATCAGGTGATACACAAAGGGGTCATACCCATGACTGGTGTAGCAGTATAATAGTCAACTGCTACAAAGGTAAAGGTGATGCCCTAGATACAAATAACTACAGAGGTATCAATCTGTTGGACCAGGTGATGAAGGTTACGGAGAGGGTCATAGCCCAACTAATTAGAGAGAGAGTTAGTTTAGATGAGATGCAGTTTGGGTTTGTGCCAGGGAAAAGTACTACTGATGCTATATTCCTGGTAAGGCAGCTGCAGGAGAAATACCTAGCCAAAGATAAGCCCCTGTACCTGGCTTTTGTTGACATGGAGAAAGCCTTCGACAGGGTCCCCCGATCCCTTATCTGGTGGGCAATGAGGAAACTAGGGATAGATGAATGGTTAGTGAGAGCTGTGCGGGCCATGTACAGGGACGCCGCTAGTAGGGTGAGGGTTGGAATGTGTACAGTGAAGAATTCCGGGTAGAGGTAGGAGTCCACCAAGGCTCAGTACTCAGCCCCCTCCTATTTATCATAGTCCTCCAGGCAATAACGGAGGAATTCAAGACAGGATGCCCTTGGGAGCTCCTCTATGCTGATGACCTTGCTCTAATTGCTGAGTCGCTATCAGAACTGGAGGAGAAGTTTCAGGTGTGGAACAAGGATTAGAATCGAAGGGCCTCAGAGTCAATCTAGCTAAAACCAAAGTCGTAATAGTAGGAAGGTAGACAAATCACAAACACCTTCAGGTAGATGGCCCTGCTCGATCTGTAGAAAAGGTGTAGGTAGAAACTCTATAAGATGCACCAAGTGTAAGCTATGGACACATAAGAGATGCAGCAATGTCAAAGGAAGGCTAACTAGGAAGATGGTTTTGTATGTGCAGATGCTCAGGAACAATAAACACTGAAAATGCTCTGAGACCAACTTCCGTCACTTTCCAGGGAGAAAAACTAGATAGTTGATAGTTTCCGTTACCTAGGTGACCAAGTCAGCAGCGGGGGCGGGTGTGCTGAAAGTGTAACTGCTAGAGTAAGAATAGCTTGGGCAAAGTTCAGAGAGCTCTTACCTCTGCTGGTGACAAAAGGCTCTCACACAGAGTGAAAGGCAGACTGTATGATGCATGTGTACGAACAGCCATGCTACATGGCAGTGAAACATGGGCCGTGTGCTGAGGATATGCGTAAGCTCGCTAGAAATGAAGCCAGTATGCTCCGATGGATGTGTAATGCCGGTACTCACACTCGGCAGAGTGTAAGTACCTTGAGAGAAAAGCTGGACCTAAGAAGCATCAGTTGTGGTGTGCAAGAGAGACGTTTGCGCTGGTATGGTCATGTGGCGAGAATGGATGAAGATAGTTGTGTGAAAAAGTGCCACACCCTAGCGGTTGAGGGAACCTGTGGAAGAGGCAGACCCAGGAAAACCTGGGACGAGGTGGTGAAGCACGACCTTCGAACTTTAGGTCTCACTGAGGAAATGACTAAAGACCGAGACCTCTGGAAGTGTGCTGTGCGCGGAGACCCGGCAGGACAAGTGAGTCCATAACCCGTGGCCTTCTACATGGGATGGAGCCAGCCTACGTATGCATACCTTCCCTTCTTGGGACACAAAACTCTACTTGTGAAGACGTGATGAGGCAAGTGAAGATCAGAATCGAAATCGATCAATGGAAATTGCGGATGTGCTACCAGTGCCGGTGGCATGTCAAAACTCTGCTTGTGAAGACCCGTTGAGGCAAGTGACGATCAGAATGGAAATCGATCAATGGAAATTGCAGATGTGTTACCAGTGCCGGTGGCATGTAAGAGAACTTTCCGTTTCGCGACCGTTGCCAGCACCGCCCCGTTTCGTGTCCGTTGCCAGCCTCGCCTGGCCCTCGTGCCGGTGGCACATAAAAAGCACCACCCGTTCGTGGCCGTTTGCCAGCTCTGTCTGGCACCAGTGCGGGTGGCACGTAAAAAGCACCCACTACACTCACGGAGTGGTTGGCGTTAGGAAGGGCATCCAGCCGTAGAAACACTGCCAGATTTGACTGGGCCTGATGAAGCCTTCTGGCTTCACAGACCCCAGTAGAACCGTCCAACCCATGCTAGCATGGAAAACGGACGCTAAACGATGATGATGATGATGATGATATACATTATTTGTATGTAATCTATTTTCGTCTTTCACAATATGTACTTAGATACACCCCTCTCTTACCTATTCTAAATATTACTATAATCTGTATGATACTTTTTACTTTTATTATTGATATATGCAAATACCTTTTAATACTTTTTTGGTGACTATTTTGCCCTTATATTACTCTTTTACTTGTTTCAGTCATTTGACTGTGGCCATGCTGGACCACCACCTTTTAGTCGAGCAAATCGACCCCGGGACTTATTCAAAATTAATTGAAGCAAAGACAGAGTATCTCAACAGAAATATGGTAACAAAATGGTTAATGACTTTACATCAATTCAGGCATGGCTGATAGGTGTAGGCATAGCTGTGTAGTAAGAAGTTTGCTACCTTCCCAAGCACAGGTTTTCAGGTTCAGTTCCACTTTGTGGCACTTTGGGCACATGTCTTCTGCTATAACTTTAAACTTTGTGAGTTTGATTTGATAGATGAAAACTAAAAGATGCTTGTCATGTGTGTGTGACAGAACCTTCTAGAACCAGAAACCATTGATTAAAGATTATCTTAGTCTAGTAAGATTAGCCATGAAGTCAATCAAGCAATATATGTAATCGCCATAAACTACAAACCTTTTATCGTGTTCAACCTTATGAGAATGAAGGACGACATAGTATGAGAACCCAAGGTATGTGTGTGTGTGTGTGTGTATGTGTGTGTGTGTGCGTGTGCACGCATACATACATACATGCATGGATGTGTATGTTACTGTCTCCTTGACATCATGTGATAAATGTAAATGTCCCTGACATGCAAGTAGTGTCCTTCATTTCTATGAAAACATGTTTAGTCATGAGGAAATTTTACCCTACTTGGAAACAAGTGAGGGTTGGTGGCCATAGAAAATCCGCATCAACAAATTCCATCAAACCCAGGCAAGCATAGAAAAGTTGAGATTAAAACGACAATGATAATTATGATGATGATGGTGTCATTTTGGTATATGTCACTCCTTACTGATGTCCATGAGTGACAAGACAGGAGCTAACACTTCCTCCTAATTAATGTCTTTGTGGGAAAATATCTGGGTTACCTGCTACTTGAATATGAATACCTTACCTTCAGCTTCGACTGTTTAATTGTTTACTATCATACATTATCCTTTGACTTGCCTTAGCATCACAGTTGATATTTCATAGTCTATTTAATTCTTTTCAGTTTGATTCTTTTACTTTGTGCTTCTCCTTTAAGTATCTTAAACTAATTACATTTTTTTTTGTTTGGCATCCTAAGCCCCAGGACTTATTCTTTTGTAAGCCCAGTACTTATTCTATCGGTCTCTTTTGCCGAACCGCTAAGTAACAGGGACATAAACACACCAGCATCAGTTGTCAAGCAATGCTAGGGGGACAAACACAGATACACAAACACACACACGCATATATATATATATATATATATTATATATATATATATATATATATATATAATATATATATATATATGTATACATACATATACGACGGGCTTCTTTCAGTTTCCATCTACCAAATCCACTCACAAGGCATTGTCGGCCCGAGGCTATAGTAGAAGAAACTTGCCCAGGTGCCATACAGCGGGACTGAACCCGGAACCATGTGGTTGGTAAACAAGCTACTTACCACACAGCCACTCCTGCGCCTATCTGTCTTTGCTTCAATTAATTTTGAGTATAAGGAAGAATTTAGTAAAATAACCTTGTCAACTAAATGTATTTATAACCATATTTATCTACATGCAATCCTATTACACTGCTTGAAAGTTATTATGAAATGTCTGGTGTGGATTTTTGCTTAATATTGCATGAATTTGCATAATCATAGTATGTATGCAGGGTGAGTCAGGGTTTTGAGGACACCTCTTTCAAGAGCTCTAACTTTCTTATAACTTTTCTGTTTTTTAAACTCTACTTTTCAGATATACAATATCAGTCACCTGGCTGTCTCAGCAAATGAAAAAGCACATTTTAATCGTTGCTTTAAAAGTGCAGCATAGTGATACAGAGACAGCTTGCTTCCTGAAAGTTGCTTGATCTGTTAGTGTCAGAGTTTGAAAGGAACTGGAAGGGATCTAATATCAGCAGCTAAATACAATATGCATGCATGGGGTCCTAATACCATCAGAACATATAACTTTGTACAAAAAGTCCAAGAAATAATCAGTAAAAACTCCAGGAAGTTCAATAAGAGGCACTGCAAATGACCTCAAGGTTTCAGAATGCATAATCAGAAGAGTTATGCATGAGGACATCTGGTACAAATCATATGTGAAAGGAGTGGGGTCGGTTTATGTTGGATGTGACAGGAGAGAATTGTTTGATCTGTGCAAAGTGCTTGCCAAACAAATTAAAACACCAAGAACCTGGAATGCTTTGATTTTTCTCTGATTAGAAAAACTTTGATCAGGTCTAAAAGGTAAAACAAAGGAATGACAGATGGTTATGCAAAGTTCTGAATGAGGTTCCAGTGATCATGCATACTAAGTTTCCAGCAACTGCGATGGTTCTGGGAGTTGTCAGCAACAAGGGAAATGTCATGCCTCCTCACTTTCTTTCACAAAGTTTAAAAGTCAATGTCGTTGTCTACTCAAGGGAGTCAGAGAAAATTGTGAGGCAGTAAATAGACAAACTACACAACAGAAGACCATATGCCGTCCAACAATATTCTGCATCTATCTCATAAGGCTAGAACTACCCAAGTGGATGTGTGCCAATTTCTATGATCACGTTCTCCCAGACACGTGACTTCCTAGTTCATCAGACCTCAATCCTCTGGACTATTACAAATGGGGCATAGCCAAGAGAAAGGCCTGTCAACATCCTCAAAACACCATACAATCTCTCAAGTTCACCATAACCAGTACTATGTCCAAAATTGATAAAAAGCATCTGATTCAGGCATGTCAATGCTTTCAACCCCATATTGAAGCAGCCATTGATGCTAACAGTGGATTCCTTGAATAGGTGAAATAAAAGCATTCTCAAGATTATTTGTACCAATTCTTTGATGAGCTATACATCTCTTTTCTAAATTCATGCAAATGACCTCATAAATGTGATACACCCTGTATATATTCTAGTATGTTAAATGATTACCCTACCTATTTCTTTATTACCCACAAGGGGCTAAACACAGAGGGGACAAACAAGGACAGACATAGGCATTAAGTCGATTACATCGACCCCAGTGCGTAGCTGGTACTTAATTTATCGACCCCGAAAGGATGAAAGGCAAAGTCGGCCTCGGCGGAATTTGAACTCACAACGTAACGGCAGACGAAATACCGCTAAGCATTTCGCCCGGCGTGCTAACATTTCTGCCAGCTCGCCGCCTTGTTAAATGATTACCCTACCTGTTACTGAAATGAACACACGAATACATAAGTATAACTTCATTTGTTTATTATTATTTTTTTTTGTTATTTTTTTTTACATGTTAGCATAGGTTGGACAAAGACTTGTCTGGGGCTGGATATTGGGGCATTTGCCATATCCTGAACGCCTTACTTCCCTGGGCATGGACATATTGAAACTCCGACGTCTGGCAGCTGACTCGGCAGACACTCATAAAATTATCAACCATCGTACAAACAATAACTCTGAGCACCTTTTCAAACTCCACCCGTCTAACACCCATGGACATATTTACAAAGTCAGAAAACAGCACAGCTCCCATGACTTCAGGAAACATTTTTTCACGCTGAGAGTTGCTGAAGCATGGAACAAACTGCCAGCATCAGTTGTTAGTTGTCGGAGCACTGCATCCTTCAAATCTTCCATGCTTTCTGAGATTCGCCAACATTACACCTGATTTTCTCCCCTCCATACACACACAAGCATGTATCTGACTCATACATTGTTCGCTTTCCAGACATTTGTACATTACTGCATATACTCTGACAAGTTGTGGTGCACCTGAGCACTGTATACAATAATTTCATTATTATTATTATGGCTAGATGATTTTCCTGTCATGTGTGTGTGTACGACAGTGTAAAACAGTACACTGAGTTGTGTCCCATTTCACAGAAAGCAAAGATGTTAACCCCTTACCCAACAATTATTTTGAAAATAAATGTATTTTTTCAGACATATTTTTTAATTGTTTTATTTTACTATGTTTTGAATGGTGATTTCGAGGTATATTTCAAACCTTATTTATTATGAATTTTAATTCAATAATATTGATTTTAAATTACCGCTTTGGGCAGAAACGAGTTAACCCGTTTTTAGACGAAGGAACTCGTTTGCTGTCGATTTTGGCGAGTCTATCTTTTGATGAGTTAACTCGCCAGAGACAGAAAAAAAACGATTTCGGTCAAAACGCATATATTCGTTTCTGCCGGGTAAGGGGTTAAACCATTCAAAACAGTTCCAAACTGAAATATGCACTGGAGTTAGTACATTCAACTGAAAGTGCTTGACGGTAATACACCTTCTCTTCGACTTATGACTGAACACCATTAGTTGATCTGGTTGTATATTGGATTTATATTTTTCAACACTATTTTCATTCAGATGCAAATGATGCCTGAAAGTGACTGAATGAGAGACAGTGGCAGGCAATGGATACCTGGGTCTGAGGAAGGCCTGCATTGCTAGATACTGCTGCCATAGTTATTGTACGCGTAGCTGCCTAACATTCAAAAACCGATTTGCAAGTTGCACAGGTCATAAGTCGAGGAGAAGGTGTACTCCAGTATGACCATCTTTCATTATCTGAAGCCAGCAAATAAACAGAAATGTAGACCAGTACCAAAAATTAGGAAGTATCTGATATCATTAAAGACTTACAGAGGTGTGCTATCCCATTTATCATGGATATTAATCTCCACATCTTTTTCATCCACAAGATATCTATAAAAAACACAAAACGATAATGATTTCTTTCATTGGTCACCAGGAATCAAAATGTTGGGAGCAATCAGTGAGATATTTATTTACATGGAGTAAAAGGATGAACAGAACAAGAACAATAATAGTGGTTTCAAATTTTAGCACAAGGCCAGAAATTTCAGGAAAGTGGGGAAGTCGATTACATCAACCCCTGTACTCAACTGGTACTTATTTTATCGACCCTTGAAAGGAAAAAAAGCAAAATGACCTTGGTGGAATTTGAACTCAGAAAGTAAAGATGGATGAAATGCTACTGAGCATTTTTCCCCCCGATATACTCTTTTACTTGTTTCAGTCATTTGACTGCGGCCATGCTGGAGCACCGCCTTTAATCAAGCAACTCGACCCCAGGACTTATTCTTTTGTAAGCCCAGTACTTATTCTATTGGTCTCTTTTTGCCGAACCGCTAAGTAACAGGGACGTAAACACACCAGCATCGGTTGTCAAGCAATGCTAGGGGGACAAACACAGACACACAAACACATACACACATATATATATATATATATATACATATATATGACGGGCTTCTTTCAGTTTCCGTCTACCAAATCCACTCACAAGGCTTTGGTCAGCCCGAGGCTATAGTAGAAGACACTTGCCCAAGGTGCCACGCAGTGGGACTGAACCCAGAACCATGTGGTTGGTAAACAAGCTGTTAACGATTCTGTCAGCTAGCCACTTGAATTATAATAATAATAATAATAATAATGGTTTCGCAGTTCAGCACAAGGCCAGTAATTTTGGGGAAAGATCTAAGTCATTTACATCAACCCCTATATTTGAATGGTACAGTGAGAATTTGAACTTAGAACATGAAGACATGAAATACTGCTAAGCATTTCCCTTGGGATGCTAAAGATTCTACCTACTGAAGGCAAGAACCTTCTTCCAGTTCTTGTTGCCAGCCTATTTTTATGTTGGCCCATTTAGCCATACCACTTTCACAATTCTCACCAACCCTTTACATAATTTACTAAGGAAGGGAGCAGTATCTTCTCAACCCTTACTGCTCGTTCAAGTGGTATTTGAAGAAGTTAGTGAAGGCTTGGCGTGAGAAGAAAAGCTTCATCCTCAAAGTTTTAAACCTGTCCAGTATACACTGAAGACAGATGAAAATACTGAGCAATGCGAAGAACTGCAGATCACAAGTTCTTTAGCTGCTAGAGTTTATTTGCCAACGAATGCACAAATACCCTTTATGGGGCTTCATTTTCTCGATGCGATATTACTGTTATATACAAATAATAAGCAGGAGTGGCTGTGTGGTAAGTAGCTTGCTAACCAACCACATGGTTCCGGGTTCAGTCCCACTGCGTGGCACCTTGGGCAAGTGTCTTCTGCTATGGCCCCGGGCCGACCAATGCCTTGTGAGTGGATTTGGTAGACGGAAACTGAAAGAAGCCTGTCGTATATATGTATATATATATGTGTGTGTGTGTTTGTGTGTCTGTGTTTGTCCCCCTAGCATTGCTTGACAACCGATGCTGGTGTGTTTACGTCCCCGTCACATAGCGGTTCAGCAAAAGAGACCGATAGAATAAGTACTGGGCTAACAAAGAATAAGTCCCGGGGTCGATTTGCTCGACTAAAGGCAGTGCTCCAGCATGGCCGCAGTCAAATGACTGAAACAAGTAAAAGAGTAAAAGAGTTAGATTGTGTTTTGCATTATTCATTCACCAAAGCTACCAAAAAGAAGACTATTTACTTCTCTTTGTGAACTGTATGTAGAAAGACATGCCACACAAATATCAAGTATGTCAGTTCACTGTTGTTGTTGCCATATCTAAGAATATTTAAAGATATACCAGCCTTAGTGTCTGCTTGGCCAATAATAACATTAGCACATGATCGTGGGCGGATCAAACTTTGATATATTACTCTTTACTCTTTTACTTGTTTCAGTCATTTGACTGCGGCCATGCTGGAGCACCGCCTTTAATCGAGCAACTCGACCCTGGGACTTATTCTTTTGTAAGCCCAGTACTTATTCTATCGGTCTCTTTTGCCGAACCGCTAAGTAACGGGGACATAAACACACTAGCATCGGTTGTCAAGCAATGCTAACGGACAAACACAGACACACAAACACACATCGCATATATATATATATATATACATATATACGACGGGCTTCTTTCAGTTTCCGTCTACCAAATCCACTCACAAGGTTTTGGTCGGCCCGAGGCTATAGTAGAAGACACTTGCCCAAGGTGCCACGCAGTGGGACTGAACCCGGAACCATGTGGTTGGTAAACAAGCTACTTACCACACAGCCACTCCTGCGCCTGGTACTTATTTTATAGACTTTGGAGGTATGAAGAGTAGAGTTGACCTTGTTGAATATAAACTCAGAATATACACTGCAAAGTATATTCTCCAGCAACTCTCCCTACTTTGAGCACCTAAGTTTTGATCCTGTGTGTGGTACCTTCATACTGTATCTTTGGGTTGACCATTCCCTTATGAGCAGAATTTGGCAAACAGAAACTGAGTGAAACCACAATATTTCCAGTGTGTGTGTGTGCATGTTTTTCAACATACTTGTGTGCTAGGAAAACAGAGTCATTTGATAAGATAGGTACTAGACAGAAATATGCATTAGACTGTGTTAAGTGGATGAGAAACAAATTATTTGTCCTTGGATAGGGTGCTAGTTTCATTAGAAAATATTACTTATTAATTTAGTCCCCATATCCAGTTTTATAGAGATTAGTCCTTAACCCTTTAGTGTTCAGATTATTCAATCAAACATAATGCCTATTGATTCCCATTGATTTGAATTAATCATGCATTATCTCATATCTTCAAGATCTTGATGGTGTAATTACTTAATGTAGAATAACATGGGTAGGTGTGAGAGCCTGGATCTGGTCAGTTTGAACATAAAACAGATTAACTATTTGGCCAGATATGGCCGGTTTAAATACTAAAGGGTTAAAGGTAATGATTTTTTTGGTATTCTTCTCAACCAGCAAAACAACTTGCTAAAAATAGCAAGTAACACTACTGTGTTACAATGGTGAGGATGCTGGAGAGCAAGACTGAATAACTAAAACAATCATCCAGTCAATTGTATCTTTTAAATTTATTGTTTGATTGGCTGTGTGGTAAGTAGTTTGCTAACCAACCACATGGTTCCGGGTTCAGTCCCACTGCGTGGCATCTTAGGCAAGTGTCTTCTGCTATAGCCCCGGGCTGACCAATGCCTTGTGAGTGGATTTGGTAGACGGAAACTGAAAGAAGCCTGTCGCCACCTCGACTGGCTTCCGTGCCGGTGGCACATAAAATACACCAATCCGACCGTGGCCGTTGCCAGCCTCGCCTGGCACCTGTGCAGGTGGCATGTAAAAAGCACCCACTACACTCACGGAGTGGTTGGCGTTAGGAAGGGCATCCAGCTGTAGAAACATTGCCAGATAAGACTGGAGCCTGGTGCAGCCTTCTGGCTTCCCAGATCCCCGGTCGAACTGTCCAACCCATGCTAGCATGGAGAACGGACGTTAAACGATGATGATGATGATGATGATATGTCTGTGTGTGTGTTTGTGTGTCTGTGTTTGTCCCCCTAGCATTGCTTGACAACCGATGCTGGTGCATTTACGTCCCCGTCACTTAGCAGTTTGGCAAAAGAGACCGATAGAATAAGTACAGGGCTTACAAAGAATAAGTCCCGGGGTCGATTTGCTCGACTAAAGGCGGTGCTCCAGCATGGCCGCAGTCAAATGACTGAAACAAGTAAAAGAGAGTAAAAAGAGTATAGAGAATGCTTCGATCTTCCTCTCAAACAATGCTCTTTTTCTGGCCTAACAAGACAAGTACGGCTGCAAAGGTGTGTAACTTAGTGGTTAAGGTATTCAGCTCATGACTGTAGGGTGGTGAGTTCGATCCCCAGCAGTGCATTGTATCCTTGAGCAAAACACTTAATCTTATGTTGCTCCAGTCCACTCAGCTGGCAAAAAAATGAGTTGAACCGGTAATTCAAAGGGCCAGGCTTGTCACATTCTGTGTCACGCTGAATCTCCCTGTGAACTACATTAACAATAGAAATGTCTAAAAACAAAAGTTTTACTATTTGTTTTTGCTTGTGTTGGGACTGATACGTATTAATTTTTGAAACACAGAAGTAGATCACAACTGGGCGATACTAGTCAAACAGTTTCATTCTCGTCTGTGCAAGCTCGTAATGAAATTAATTTAGTACATGCAGCACAACTTTATATTGTCTTATTAACATTTTGAAAACTCTTTCAGTGTTCGTACGTTACTTGGGTTTCAGATTCAGTACATTAGTTTTGAACTGTATTTAAATTTAGTTTTACTTTCGTTATTCTGTTAATCCAACAAATAACGAGTCACACTCAAAACACTGAAGAAGACAGATGAAAATACTGAGGAATATGAAGAACTGCAGATCACAAGTTCTTTAGCTGCTAGAGTTTATTTGGCAACGAATGCACAAATACCCTTAATGGGGCTTCATTTTCTCGACGCGATATTACTGTTATATATAAATAATAAACAGTTAGATTGTGTCTTGCATTGTGTTTTACAATTTATTTAATTTTTTAAAATTAATTAATGTAAAGTGAGTTTTGTAATTAATAAACGAAATGACATTCTTCTGTAACTGGGATTAATGTACTAATACCGATAAAAGAACATGCTTTTCTGATTTGAACATGACAATAATACTTTTTTGGGGAAACAATACGTGCGTGCACGC
>NC_043001.1:125185785-125213285 GCF_006345805.1 Octopus sinensis | reverse complement strand
CTCAAGATTCCGAGTTCGATTCCAAGCAGTGGCCTGAACACTAACAACAACAATAATAATAATAACATCGAAAAATACCTTAGGAACGAGAACCCAGGTTCGAAATTTCCCCAAGACACCTGACGAAGGCTGGAGAGTATATCAGCCGAAACGTTGTGTTAACAACAAACAAGATGAGGACAAATAGCCATCGAAAGTAAATAAGGTATATAATTCCTCATCTCTAAAATATAGAACTGTGGAGGGACATGTTCCAAAGTTCGGCACTGGAGAGAGAGTTTTAATGCACGAACATTTATACTCTAAGCTTGCAAATATACTACGTTCGAAATCATGGGCTAAAATACTCTATTGTAACAATCTGACGTTTAGAGTTCCCTCAACTGTTCAACTACCTATCTAAATTAAAAGAAATTTAAAAGAGACTTCTACTGAAACATTAAAAAACCCCTCCAAAACTCATTGGATGAACTCTTAACGATACCTTAGAAGTCAACTATTCAAGGATGATGCATTCAGAGGAGAACAGCTGCTAGAAAACTCAATCATAGACCACCTTCCAGTCAAGAAGCAACAACAAAACCTAATTGAAAATACATTAAGGCGGTGCTCTAGAATGACTGCAGTACTATCATTACTTCCTAAAAATTTGTAGGGAACTTCCTGGAAAGTTCCGAGGATTTCATGGAAAGTTCTGGGGATTCCTCCACTTCCTGGAAAATTGGTCGGAAACTTCCTCGGTAGTTCCGAGGATTTCACGGAAAGTTCCGGTGATTTCCCAACTTCCTGGAAAATTGGCTGGAAACGCCCTGGAAAGTTTCGGGGGATTCACCCCAACTTCCTGGAAAATTGGCCGGAAACTTCCTGGAAAGTATGTGGACAGTAAGAGGAACTATATTAGAAAATGAACTTCATTTGGTCACATTCCATTGAGAGAGTCTTGCTCAGATTATGAACATTTCAGCCGACCCTCATAATAATAAAAATTATTATTTTACCTTCATTTGTTTTAATGTTAACATTGAAAAAATCCACATTTTTCATTTAAAAATTAGGACCTGGGTTTGCACCCCCTTGGCAAAAACCGGAGTGCACTCCCATCATATAACAATTAACTCTGAGATTCTTTGTGACACTTCCACTAATTGCCCTCGTTCATTTATGCCCGAGAAATACAAACGCTGGGTGTTTTCTGCGCTACATAGCATCCCACACCCTGGTGTTGCTGCCACTTTGAAGCTAATTTGAACTCGTTTCGTCTGGCTTAACATGAGACGAGACATCACCAAATGAACTAGGAATTGCCTGCTTTGCCAGAAAGCGAAGGTTCACATGTATATCAAAGCATCAATGGGAACATTCACCCATCCCGACATTCGTTTCCAGCATATCCCTATAGACATAGACCTTTTAGGACCCTGACCCTTAAGCCAAGGATATACGTACTTGTTAACGTGCACAGACCGTTTCTCACGATGGCCGGAAGCCATACCCACCACAGATATGTCGTCACCAACCGTCGCTCGTATCAGGTTGGATTTCTCGTTTCGGTACACTTACAACAACTACAATCGACAGAGGTCAGCAATTTGAATCTCAACTTTTCTACGATCTGACCAAAATCTTAGGATCAAGGCGTAGCCGCACCACGAGGTCCCATCGTATCTCAAATCGATGCATCGAGTGATTTCATAATCAGTTAAAAACATCTTTGCGTGTATATCCTGACCCCACAGAAATGGATAGAATATTTGCCCGTTGTTCTTCTTGGTCTTCGTTCTGCTGTCAAAGCAGACATTGGTTTTTCCTCAGCAGAGTTGTTGTATGGATCACCTTTCTCGTTACCTGGTCAAATGATCACCCCAGTTTCTTGGCATTCACCAGATTACTCAAGATACGTGGATCGTCCTAGACATTACAAGGAGACTTTGCCTCCCACCAACACAAGACAGCAATCCACTAAGCCCTATGTTCCTGCGGACATATGATCCTGGACTCATGTTTTCGTGAGGAATAATGCGGTTAGCCATCCGTTAACCCCTCCATACCAAGGACCTTATCGAGTGTTATTTCATGCAGACAAATTCGTCACTAATGACTATAAAAATATGAAAGACACTGTCAGTGTGGACAGACCATAAAAGGCCTACACAGACACAACTGTTCCCATTCCCATTACACATAATTCACGCACTGCACAACAGACACCGCCCGCACAACAAACTTCAAATTCGCCCTCTGTAACAACTAGGAGAGGACGGAAAGTGCATTGGCCAAAAAAATTGATTCAGAGTTATATCTAAAGGAACATTAAATAAACTCTTTCCTTGAATTGTATTATTTTGTTTTCATGCCATTTTCCTTGCTTATGCAGACTATTTTCATTGTTGCGTTTGCACCCTATTTCTATTGTCGTATTGTTACATATTACATTTTCTTTTGTTCATTATTTTGTACCTTAAAGGCTCCTGATATGTTTTGCACTGTAGATACATATTCTTTCGTCTCTCATTATTGCCATAACTTCACGACTGCCAAGGGGGTCCGTAGCGTACCCGTTGTGCCTGCTTGGATTATCTCGGGGCTAAACATAAAAGGCCCGGAAGGAACGATGCGGGTTAGCCACAACGCATGCGCAAAACACAACAACCCTTAATGGAAGTCGTGAAACGCATATACGGAGCCCGACTGACAGAACTCTTCCTCTTTTCTGTTTTGGGCAGTTAGCTCGCCAACTGCCCACAGCTAAGACTGTTAGCTCTCTTTCTTTGCTTGGTGTCACGATGCCTCTCTCACAATAGGTACTTTCTGATGATACATTTGCTCGCTCTGCCTTTGTTTAAACAATACATGCCAGAATGCCATAACATCTTGCAACGTATCTCCAGAAAAATAAAAATTGTTATATTTAGTGAGTGTTTATTTTTCATTTGCATGCAGCCCACTCCTAATCAGCACATCGCCAACCGAGCGATGGAAACACTCATATACTCACTGTGTTCTGCCCTTACCTTCGAAACACGCATTGAGTCGAACCAGGGGCAACTGATGAAGGGGAATATTCCTTGTATTGTTTGTCTTGTACTCTGTTTTTTCGTTGTTAAAAAAAAGTCCGTTTCCTTGTTTGATTTTATGTTTTCGTTTCTCGTTGTGTTCTACGTTTATTTGTGGTGTCCTGTACTCATATATGCATGTATATATACATATAGATGTAGGCATGTACATATATGTATGTATGTATGCATATGTTTTAATTGTTAAATTGTTATTATATATATATACTAGCAGTATCGCCCGGCATTGCTCGGGTTTGTTTCGACCCGCTGGAATTGTAATTTTGAAAAGTAAAAATTTTGTGAACATTTTTCTGGTCGAAATACACCGAAAAGTGGCGACACAGCAGTGAAAAAATCGTAAAAAATAGGGATTTTCATAGAAAAAAGCATCTTTTTTGCAAATAATTTTTGGTGTTAACATGGTCCGATTTGAATTTTATGTTCTACGGAAGGAAGAGCAACCTTCTTCTTCTACCATACTCTCATCAATTTTGGTCACTTGCGCCGCAGGTCTCGGAGAGATAGTGTTAGTTGAAGGTTACCATTCTAGGTGCCTGAGTAACAACCTCGCGGATTTACAGATAAATGAATTAATTACTATTTTACAGAATAAAATTAAATAATTCTTGAAAATTAATTAATATTAATTTTTTTGAACAAAGTAAATAATTTTTAAAACTTAAATAATAATTTTTTTTACACAAACGCGAACGGGGAAAAGGGGTTGGCGAATTCGATTTACATACCTAAATTTTTTCTTTTTCATGACATTGTAGCAAAATAGTAGTGAATTATATAAATACCAGCAGTACATTTTTTTTCTGGGGTATTTTTTTTCAACCTCGTCACATATTTGCCCCTTTCAATTTAAACAAAGTCTTAATTAAGCAATTACGGCAGCTTAGCAATGGTTTCAATACAGGCGTGACATGTGTATCTCAATTGTTCAAAACCCTTCGAATTTTTTCGCACGTGATGATATCATAGTGAAAACTTTCAATTACGCGCGCTTAGAAGTACGCTCGCAAATTAATACTACCAAAATTTTGAAGTTCGCGCTCCGCTTGTGTGTGTGTGTGTGTGCGTGCTTTAGGTGTACGTAGGTATGTGTTTTTGTGTGTGTGTGTCACTGAAGCCATACATACATATATACATACATAACCTCTCTCTCTCTTTTCTCTCTCAGTCACTCACTACAAAAAGTGAATAAAAAAGTTCAGTTATTTCTGTCTTTCACTCTGTCTGTCTCTTTACACACACTAACAAAAGCACTTCACTTACACACCACACTTTCTGTGTCGCACAACCCATCAAACACACACACACACACACACACAACACACACTCACGCACGCACACATGTACATCAATGCTTTCGGAGTGAAATGTTAAAATATTGAGTTTTCTCTCGAATTTTGTCTTAATTGGGGGTGAAATTGAAAGAAATATATTATGGCATGACCGAATGGAGTACTTTGAAAAATCTTAGGTAAACTCTAATTGAAGAAATTGTGTGAGGAGTAAATCGTTATGTATTTATTTGTTTCTTCTGTTTGCTGTTTTTTTTATTTTTTGAGTAGTGGTTTAAATACTTTCAGTTTAGTCTTCCTCAAATCACTCTGTCGCTATTTACTTTCATTTTATTCGTTGCACACTGTGTGTGTGCGTGTGCGTGTGGTGTAAACCACATTAAGAAAAGCATTTGACATACACACCAGAATGTGAGTTTTCTGTAAATTTTGCTTAATTGGAGTTTAAATTTTAAAAACTGGACCTGGCATGACCCGATGCATTCTACTCTTAAAAATGCTAGGTAAATTGTAATTGAAGAAATCCTATATTGTAGATTTCTATAACTGACAAAGGGAGGCAGATAAAATCTGCCTTTTATAATAAGAGATATATGAGATACAAAATAGGACAAGAACGCAAAACATCCGGACAACTAGGTGATACAAAAAGGGGACAACAAAACATCCAGAAAGACGGTACAAAGAAAACAAGGACGGGTCATTCGAAGTTTTCTATCTTCAGTCACAATGCTCTGGTCGCTCTGAGGCAGTGGTGGCTCGTAGATAAAATTAGTGGGGTTGTTGCTTGAGAAAATTTTTAGCCGTTGTTTTAATATTGTGTAAAAGGAAGCAAACGTATAAAAAGAAAAATTATACATAAACTTGACCGGTTCGCATTTTAGCCACTGCTGGGTAGTGTGTTTAATTTGTTGACTGAACACCGCCACGAATTCCCCCTTGTTTTTCGAAAATCCCACCTAAATGACAAAACTGGGGTGGAGGATATGCCCTATTTTTCTAATCCTGGCAGCAACCTGATGCAGGAAGCAGGATAATTAATTCTACACTTTATCACATTCAAGAATAAAAACGCGTTTTTAAGCACAATACATGCGGCGTCAAAAAGAAACATTACCTTTCACCTGGCACTGTCGTTCACACAGTGCACTCTCTCCCTAGCGTGAAGCTTCCTATCTCGGACATGTGAGTATGTGCACAACAGCCAAACACCGCGTCGCTGGAACCATGAAGCGCACAGTTCTATACAAGGATTTTTGTACTTTTTATTTCATAAACTAGGGGATGACTACTGACATTAAGCTTAAGGATTATACAATGTACAGGTATAAAGAAAGAATTAAAGAAAAAAAGGACTCATTATATTGAATGTTATCGATAATATCGAGTGGAAATAGGGGATGCTGCTGTTCCGCACTTCCTATACACGAGCCGCCACTGGTCCGAGGCAGAAGACACTTGCCCAAGGTCCGAGGCAGAAGACACTTGCTCAAGGTGCCTCGCAGTGGGACTGAACCCTGAACTATGTGGTCAGGAAGCAAGCTTATTACACCCCAGTACCGCCTGTCGACAATATAGGTCTGCTAACATCGTCATAAGATCATGAAATTAGAGGAAGGGAAGAAAAACATAACTTCATCTCCTGAACCAGCAGTTTAGCTTTATAATTCTAGGGCATGAAATATTTACTTACTACAGAACTTGTGTACAAGTAGTCATAAATTCTCATAATTAACATAATTAAGTCAATTAATAGTTTTTCATAAATGGCAATAATCAAAAGATTGGTATAGAAACTATTCAGTTTAAAACGAGTCAAAGAATTATTGCGTGAACTTGCTCCAACCGGAATTTCATAAAAAAATTGTAAAGACCAGACGAATAGATCGACTCCAGTACGTAACTGGTACTAAATTTAGCGACCCTGGAAGGATGAAATGTAAAGTCGACCTCGGCGGAATTTGAACTCAGAACGTAAAGCATTTCAACCGGCATGCTAACGTTTCTTATCTCTTTACTGCCCGCAAGGGGCTACACATAGTGGGGACAAACAAGGACAGACAAATGGATAAAGTCGATTATATCGAACCCAGTGGGTAACTGGTACTTATTTAAGCGACCTCGAAATGATGAAAGGCAAAGTCGACCTCGGCGGAATTTGAACTCAGAACGTAGCGGCAGACGAAATACCTGTTTTTTTACTACCCACAAGGGGCTAAACACAGAGAGGACAAACAAGGACAGACAAACAGATTAAATCGATTATATCGACCCCAGTGCGTAACTGGTACCTAATTTATCGACCCCGAAAGGATGAAAGGCAAAGTCCACCTCGGCAGAATTTGAACTCAGAACGTAGCGGCAGGAGAAATACGGCTACACATTTCGCCCGGCGTGCTAACGTTTCTGCCAGCTCGCCGCCTTTGCAAAGACAAATATTATGCTATTAATAACACTCCAATTAAATCATCGTGGAACAGTGGTAGTGGTGTTGGTGTCGTCGATGTACAGAACAGTGGGATGTGTTTAGTTTACTTTGAACATTTTTGACACAATTTCGTATTTTAGATGGCATTTCGTGTTAAAGTTGTATTTGGGTAATTTTAACCAATCAACGACGTGTATTCAGTTAAAGAAAGCTACTGCTGTTAACGATAGTAATCGAAGAGGAACAACTTCCGGATCATCTCTACTAAACGTCACCACTCTGTTCTATTCGTATGTTATCCTTTCTTTCTAGTCAGCACCGTGCATTCCTTACTCTTTCCCTCTCTACTGGCAGACAGCCACCGCTACACTATCAACTAGCAACCAGCGAGCAAACTTGTCACTGCCGCTACAATTACCATATGTTCCTGTATATAAGCCGCTATTTTTTACCTGGAGAATTAATTGTACGGTTTATAGAAAGGTGTGCCTAATATGTTTACTTTTTTATAAATTACAGGAGGAAAATAATTTGTGTATGGAGATCGACTGATTCCACTGATTTTTTTCAGAGGAAACGTCGGTTGGTGAACAACGTGAAAGACAACGGTTACAGTACATTGGTGCCTGGAAGAAAACAAAGCATATTTGTTTTGCTTTATCTTTATGTTTTGATAATGTTATTTTTAATCTAATAAAGATTTTTATATTGACGAAATGTGTCTGTTGTTGATTATAGTAAGATAAAATGATAACAATAACAATATATTTCATAGTTGTAAAATAAGGCATTTTGAAACTGTGGAAGCACTCCGTCGGTTACGACGACGAGGGTTCCGGTTGATCCGAATCAACGGAACAGCCTGCTCGTGAAATTAACGTGTAAGTGGCTGAGCACTCCACAGACACGTGCACCCTTAACGTAATTCTCGGGGATATTCAGCGTGACACAGAGAGTAACAAGGCCGGCCCTTTGAAATACAGGTACAACAGAAACAGGAAGTAAGAGTGAGAGAAAGTTGTGGTGAAAGAGTACAGCAGGGATCACCACCATCCCTGCGGGAGCCTCGTGGAGCTTTAGGTGTTTTCGCTCAATAAACACTCACAACGCCCGGTCTGGGAATCGAAACTGCGATCCTACGACCGCGAGTCTGCTGCCCTAACCACTGGGCCATTGCGCCTCCACAATTTTGAAACTACATACACATCAACATACGAACCCGTAGCTCAATAGGTCTTTTAAACACCGGTGCGCTTTATATGTTGCTCAGACCAACATTTCCCCCCAAATTCGGCCCTGCGGCTTAAATACCGATGTGGGCAAACGAATAAATATAGGTAAATAATATTTCTTCCTTCTTGATATTGATTCTTCGATGTTTACTGGTTACTCCGACGCGGAACCAACAACAACAAAAACGCGTGTAATATGCAACTTCTACAATACGAAATTTTGTCAAAAATGTTCAAAGTAAACCGTGTTCTGCGTGAGAAATTATCCCAGTATATCGAGTGGAAATAGGGGGAGTGCTGCAGTTCCGCATTTCCTATGCACGAGCCGCCACTGGTCCGAACCTATAGTAGAAGACACTTGTCCAAGGTGCCACGCAGTGGGACTGAACCCTGAACCATATGGTCAGGAAACAAGCTTATTACATCCCAGTCCCGCCTGTCGACAATATAGGTGTCTAACTTCATCTACTGAACCAGCAGTTTAACATTATAATTTCAGGGCTTGAAATATTGGATCTTTTCGGTTTGAATGGCAGTTTTTAATATATTCTAGGTAACTAAAAAATTTTTAATTTCGTATACTGGTAGAATGTGTTTATAAAACATCTTTTTCTCTTGGCTTTATTGAGAAAATTCTATAGTTTGTAAGATATTTGTTGTTTTTTTCTTCAATTTCTGCAATTTCAACCAATCAATGACGTGCATTGAGGTAAAAAAAAAACATTCTGTGCCGTATGAATATGTCCCTCGTTTAAGAAACAGATTGGGTTTATTTACATTTGTGAAGAAAAAAAAAGATACCCTTCCCCCCACCCCGAACCCTAACCCTAAAACAGATTGAAATGCAATAGATCGATACTAGGGTCATAATTATGGGTGACAATTTCATATGACACCGCTAGAAAAAACTGCCGTTCAAACCGAAAAGATCCGAAATATTTAATTAAAAACAACAACATTAATTAAAGAATCTGTGAGCCAAACTGAAAAGATCCGAACAGCCGTTTCAGGAAGTAGTAGTAGTAGTAGTAGTAGCAGCAGCAGCAGCAGCACTAGTAGCAGCAGTAGTAGTAGTAGTAGTGCCACTCCCGTCCTATCCCTGTCTCTGCTCTGAAGCTCTCCAGGGTCATTAGTTACATAATTGTTAATCACTCAACCTCGTGTAATGGATCTGCATGTCATTCTAGTAATTGACTGTGTGATTGATTACTCCTAATATGTCTGTTATGCTATATGCACAATTGATTCTGTGTACACGCTTATTCTAGGAAACTCAAATGGAGAGTATTTTGAATGTTGTACAAATCTTGTACTACTAATTGTTTGGGATAAAAAAAACAAAAAAACGAGATTGATTAGTAACTATGTAAATCGACTACTAACACATGTAAAATGTTTTAAACATTTTCACAATTAGCCAAAAAAAAAAAAAAAGAAATCATTCAAATGTTATTTCGTGACCTTTTATGAATACAATACACATCCGTTATACTAATGTGGAGGCGCAATGGCCCAGTGGTTAGGGCAGCGGACTCGCGGTCGTAGGATTGCGGTTTCGATCCCCAGACCGGGCGTTGTGAGTGTTTATCGAGCGAAAACACCTAAAGCTCCACGAGGCTCCGTCAGGGATGGTGGTGATCCCTGCTGTACTCTTTCACTCTTACTTCCTGTTTCTGTTGTACCTGTATTTCAAAGGGCCGGCCTTGTCACTCTCTGTGTCACGCTGAATATCCCCGAGAACTACGTTAAGGGTACACGTGTCTGTGGAGTGCTCAGCCACTCCACACGAGCAGGCTGTTCCGTTGATCGGATCAACCGGAACCCTCGTCGTCGTAACCGACGGAGTGCTTCCATCCACTTTAAAAATATGTTCCTAGGGAACACAAGATCGCAACTGAGTACATGTTAGACTAAAACTTTTAAGCTATCACAGTGCAAATACAAAATGTTGGCTGATTAGCGGCACCACAAAACAGCGGTAAAGAACAGGTTTTCATTTGTATCTATTATCATTGTTGTACTGATTAACAAAAAATCTTGGATATTCTCAGGAAGAAGAATTCAAATTGATTTGGATATTTTGATCCCAATCAATTAGTGGTACAAGATTTGTACAGCATTCAAAAGATTCTCCATTTGAGTTTCCTAGAATATGTTTCTTTATTACCCACAAGGGGCTAAAAGAAAGAATCAAATGGCAGCGGAGGGATCAAAATGAAGGAGCGATAATTAGGTTCTACCCTAGAATAAACGTATACACAGAATCGTGTTTGCATTTAGTACAAAACACATAACAACTGACAATCCGTCGGTTAAGATTGTTCCTGATGGTTCCAGTTGATGCAACCAACGGAACTCATGAAATTAACGTGCTGAGCACTCCACAGACACGCGTGCCCTTAACGTTAGTTCTCAAGGAGATTCAGCGTGAGACAAAATGTGACAAGGCTAGCCCTTTAAAATACAGGTACTAATCATTTTTGCGAGCTGAATGAACTAGGGAAACGTGAAATAAAGTGTCTTGCTTAAGGACACAATGCGCCGCCGGGAATTGAACTCATGTCCGTAGGCTCGAGAGCCGAATACCCTAACCATTATGCCACACGCCTTCACTAATACTCGTAACACTCATATCGTAAGAGTATTCAGAGTCAATTACTAAAACAGAGTCAATTTCACATATTACATTGTGAGGTTTTATGATATAGAATAGATGCCTTTATAGAAATATTCAATCAGTTTTCTTTATCTTAACAACTATGATTACAGTATGTATCTGTTAACTTTAGACCTTTCAGTTAGAAAATCTTTCCTCGTAAATATTGATCACTTTTGTCTGTGTACAAAGAACTTAGATTTTTATAGTATTTTGACACCTTACCCAGAAAATTTAGCTGCATATATGTTTTGGCAGAATTTTTAGAAGCCTACACAAAATGCCTGTTGTGTTTGAGTTATAAATCCTCTTTCATCTTTCTTGAATCGCTAAAACAAAGTACCTACCAAATGCCGGTGTCAACTTGATATCTCTACAAAGTATCCTGAACGTGAATGGGATTATAATATTTCTTGAATTATTTTTGACACACCTATATTTCATAAGAGCGAAATATTATTTGTAATAATTATGTAAAAGAGAACATAAGTGGAGAACAAGAAGAAATCAAGAAATGAGTAATTTAAGCAGGGGTATATGTACTTCATTAGTTACCGGCAAGTTGGTAGAGTTCTTACCACCCTGGACAAAATGCTGAGCGGCATCTCTCTCTGTTCTATGAGACTTTCAGCCTTTCGGGGTCGATAAAATAGAGTATCACCTCCGTACTGAGTCGATGTAATTGACTACCCTCCCCCTATCTTCCTGCATCTAAATTTCAGGTCTTGTGCCCACTAGCCTAGCTGGGTAAGGTGGGGGGAAGGGTCCATCCCGGGCGGCACTTTTGGGTCTGCTGTAGGATCTTTACCCTTTGAACGGCAGATCGAGAAATTATTTTTTTGTAACTAAACACTTTCAAACTTCGGACCCTGGCAGAATGTGTCATATAAAACATCTTTTACTCTTAGTGTTCTTGAGAAAAGTTTTTATTTTCAAAGTTATTTCATGTTAAAGTAGTCGTATTTCGGTAATTTCAACCAATCAATGACGTGTATTCAGCTGAATAAAATTACTGATGCTGGTTGTAATTTTGTCTTCACATTCGTTTATTGCAGAGATAATTTTTGCTCTGAAATTCCAACTTCAGCCTCAAGGACGCATCGGTCGGTCCGAGGCTATACTTGAAGACACTTGCTGGCGAACGAATGGGGGAAGCGGGGCCAGGACAATTCACACGATCCGATATTTTCCCTCAGGAAAATGGATTTTCTTCCCAACCACACGGTTCCGAGTTCAGGCCCACTGTATGACACCTTGGGCAAGTGAATTTTCCGAGTCTTCTCTCCCGCCACGTTCGTCAGTGCGCATTGTTTTTTTCATATTCGTTTACTACGTCTGTTTTACGCCTATTACACTACTTTTCCCTTATTTTTGTGATTGGGTGTTAACGTTGAGTCTTCGGATCTTGTGAGTTTGATCGTGTGAATTTTCCGAGTCCTGTCCTCACCAACCCCTGTTCGACAGCGCGTATTCTTTTTTTCATATTCGTTTAGTCACTTTATTTTACACCTATTGCACTTTTTAAAAAAATTTTTGGTGACCGGGTGTCGAAGTTGGTTTACTGGATCGTGTGAATTATTCGAGTCAGCACCCCCACCCCACGTCACAAAAATTGGAAAAAAAAATAGTGTACTTGGTGTAAAACAATGTGTAGTAAACGAATATGAAGAAAACAAAATTGCACCGACGAACGGGAAGTGGTGAAAGGACTCGGAACACTCCCGATGTGAATTTTCCGAGTCGTCTACCCACTTCCCATTCGCCAGCACGCATTTTTTCTTTCATATTCGTTTACTACATGTTGTTTTACACTTATTACACTTTTTTTTCCATTTTTGTGACCGGGTGTTAACGTTGAGTTTTCGGATCCTGTGAGTTTGATCGTGTGAATTTTCCGAGCCATCTCTACACCTCGCCTCCGTTCGCCTGCGCACTTTTTTTTTCATATTCGTTTACTACATGTTGTTTTACACCTATTACACTATTTTAATTTTGCTCGGGTCTAACATTGGAGGCTAACCGTCGATTACATAGACCCCATTTTATCAATCCCGAGAAGGTGAAAGGCAAAGTCGACCTCTGTGGAATTTGAATTCAGAGCGTAAAGACGGACGAAATACCTGTTTCTTTACTACCCACAAGGGGCTAAACACAGAGAGGATAACTGGTACTTATTTAATCGACCCCGAAAGGATGAAAAGCAAAGTTGACCTCGGCGGAATTTGAACTCAGAACATAACGGCAGGCGAAATACCTATTTCTTTACTGCCCACAAGGGGCTTCACACAGAGGGGACAAACTAGGACAGACAAACGGATTGAGTCGATTATATTGACCCCAGTACGTAACTGGTACTTATTTAATCGACCCCGAAAGGATGAAAAGCAAAGTTGACCTCGGCGGAATTTGAACTCAGAACGTACTGGCAGGCGAAATACTTATTTCTTTACTACCCAGAAGGGGCTAAACACAGAGGGGACAAACAAGGACAGACAAACGGATTAAGTCAATTATATCGATCCCAGTGCGTAACTGGTACTTAATTTATCGACCCCGAAAGGATGAAAAGCAAAGTTGACCTCGGCGGAATTTGAACTCAGAACATAACGGCAGGCGAAATACCTATTTCTTTACTGCCCACAAGGGGCTTCACACAGAGGAGACAAACTAGGACAGACAAACGGATTGAGTCGATTATATTGACCCCAGTACGTAACTGGTACTTATTTAATTGACCCCGAAAGGATGAAAAGCAAAGTTGACCTCGGCGGAATTTGAACTCAGAACGTACCGGCAGTCGAAATACCTATTTCTTTACTGCCCACAAGGGGCTTCACACAGCGGGGACAAACAAGGACAGACAAACGGATTGAGTCGATTACATCGACCCCAGTGCGCAAGTGGTACTTAATTTATCGACCCCGAAAGGATGAAGGGCAAAGTCGACCTCGGCGGAATTTGAACTCAGAACATAACGGCAGTCGAAATACCTATTTCTTTACTGCCCACAAGAGGCTTCACACAGAGGGGACAGACAAACGGATTGAGTCGATTATATCGACCCCAGTGCGTAACTGGTACTTATTTAATTGACCCCGAAAGGATGAAAGACAAAGTCGACCTCGGCGGAACTTGAACTCAGAACGTAACGGCAGACGAAATACTGCTAAGCATTTCGTCCAGCGTGCTAACATTTCTGCTTACACAATAACATAAATAAACTGCACTGACAATTCGAAAGAAGGCTGAAATGGTGTTATATATAACTACCAACGACTGGAAAGTTTAAGATCTTTATAGTATGTCGAAGAAAGAAATATTAAATGTATATGTTCATTAAGCCTTTATTCTTTCATATAAGTTTCAAAGCTTCCATTTCTACCTTAACTTAGGCTAAACAGGGTTGTCTCCCCTAACCGCTACTGCTACACTGTGTGTGTGAAATAAATTGAAATACTGATATGATAAAATGAAATGATGTATGAAAGATGTATAAATACGTTCACGGGTATATGTCAATTTACGTCGGTAATTGGTTCCAGTATATGCGATGTAACTTCGATAAACGACATCACACAGAAAAACTTTAATAAAAAGTTATTTGCTCTTGCATGTTTTAATAAATGGTTTATCCAATTTTTCACTTGTATTCAATTTTATTTTTCACTTCAGTATCGGTTTTTAGGTATTTTTATTTGTTTTTAATTTATTATGCATTTAAATATGTTCGCTGTGCCCGACGTAAAGTCGGATAAGTCGGCTGTATTTGACGCTAGTGTTATTTTCGTTTTTCGTTTGTTTTTTTTTTCCCCCCCCAAATACCTGTACTTAGGAAAGATGTATTACTTCTACATTATTTACATTATTTACATTCGACGGATATTTGTCCTCATCTTGTTTGTTGTTAACACAACGTTAACACACGCCACCTCAAATAATTTACTCAGTGAATGGCTTCACCCATCTAACACCCGTGGACATATTTACAAAGTCAGAAAACAGCACAGCTCCCATGACTTTAGGAAACATTTTTTCACGCTGAGAGTTGCTGAAGCATGGAACAAACAGCCATCATCAGTTGTTAGTTGTCGGAGCACTGCATCCTTCAAAACTTCCATGCTTTCTGAGATTCGCCAACGCTACACCTGATTTTCTTCCCTCCATACACACTCAAGCATGTATCTGACTCATGCATTGTTCGCTTTCCAGACATTTGTACATTACTGCATATACTCTATATGCACTTTCTGACGAGTTGTAGTGCACCTGAACACTGTATACAATAATTTAATTATTATTATATTATTATTATTATCTTTCTAATCTGTCTCAAAAAGCCCAATGATGATGGTATCGTGGTCACCGGAGGCACGCCTGGAAAGCTGGAAGTCTTTAGTCCGTGACCACACATTGGCGGCGAATCTCAGATGGTTGCCTTCCAATGAATAGCGATGACATTGGAGTTCGGCAGCAGGACTCGTGCCTGGGCTGGTCTCTTTAGGATTACTGCACCCCACCTCTCAAGGGGAAGCCCCTAGAAAAGATGGGGTAAACATCGGACACAGCAACTCAATGTGGCCAGCATACCACGGCTGACGGACCGCCCACTTAACGGTCGGAACTCTACTAAATCCTTTGTTTCACAACCTCTAACCTTTGGGGCCTGGAACATCTGCACTCTTCAGGACAAAAGTGACATTAATTGACCAGAGCAACGTAAAGCCCTCGTCTGCAAGGAACTTGTCCGCTTCAACATCGACGTAGCTTGAGCGAGACTAGGCTTCTCAGAGAAGGCAGCATCAGAGAAGCTGGCTCCAAATACACCATCTTTTCAAAGTTGCCATCAAAACGCAACTCATGGACCAACACAGACCAGCCCCAACTGCCGTCAGTGAGGGCCTGATGATTGTTTGGATCCCACTCATTTGGGACAGATTCGTTACGCTGATTTCTGTGTATGCCCCTATCATCATCATCATCATCATCATCGTTTAGCGTCCGTTTTCCATACTAGCATGGGTTGGACGGTTCTACTGGGGTCTGTGAAGCCAGAAGGCTTCATCAGGCCCAGTCAAATCTGGCAGTGTTTCTACGGCTGGACGCCCTTCCTAACGCCAACCACTCCGTGAGTGTAGTGGGTGCTCACGTATATATATAAACTTCCTATTTTTAAATATATATATATATATATATATATATATATATATATATATATATAAGTATATGAAAGAATGGAATTGAACGACTAGTTAACAAGTATCCTTTATTCTCGACATATGTTTCGAAGGCTGCATATTCCTAATTCCGAAGGAATAAGGAGTACATTATGCAGATTTCTCATCAGGAAAATCAAGATGAGAAATCTGCATAATGTACTCCTTATTCTTTCGGAATTAGGAATATGCAGCCTTCGAAACATATGTCGAGAATAAAGGATACTTGTTAACTAGTCGTTCAACTCCATTCTTTCATATACTTCTAATTTTAAAATAAACATACAAATTTCCGCACGAAGACACGTAGTCTATGCCCTATGGACGTAGCTTCAACCGTGTTCTTTCTGATGTGAATTTGCTACCCAGGTATCCGTTATCTTTCGAATTATCCTTAATAAGATAATTCATTCAATTACTCAAATATATATATATATATGATGATGATGATGATATATATATATATATATATATATAAATGGCAAAATGTCTGTCTGTGTGTGTGTCCTTTATACAAATCCACAATTTTTCAGTTAGAGGGCTCGCATTTTCTATGGTCATTCAAAATTGTCCAAGGGTGGTCATGCACATCTTTACATTTCATCAGTCACCCCGCAAAGCCATTAAAAAAATCAATAGAAGTGAATTTTTGTGAATTTTCTATCCAAAACCCATCAAAATGCCCAAAACTTGATGCGCCAATTGAATGCCAGCTAGTTGTATGTGATTGGTCGGAGATTTGGACAGTACTCATGTGTATGTGTGCACGCACACAGCTGTATATGCATGCACTAGCGCTATGACCCGGCGTTGCCAAGTCATAGTGCTAGTATATATATATATATATATACATCAAATGACTTTGGGGCTCAGTAGTATAAGATAGAAGTCAAAGGGGCCCATAGGCAAAAAAATAGTTGAAAAACGCTGGACAAACCCGTCAAGGCAGTGCCCCAGCATGGCTGTACTCCAATGACTGAAACATACAAAAGACAAAAGAAAGATAGCTGACACCGAATCAAAATATGAATGGTATAATGTGAATTTGTTTTGCTGATGTCACCAAGGCCGTCCAGCTACAGAACTCTGTCTTGAAATGATTTCGCCAACAAGTTCCTACAAGGAAATAAATGTTGGTATATAAAAGTAAAGTTGTGTGAGTGTCTGTCTCCTACGATTTAGATTCCTAACTACTCCCACATTTTGCGGTCCAGTTTAACCAAAAGCGGGTATCTTATAGTCGTGATTCATATCGAGCCCTTCTGGGTATTAGCGCGCATCTACGATGAGTCTACGATTTAAAAAAAAATTTACCATCAATTTTTCCCATTTTTAATGCATTTTTTGCTATTATATAAGGGAAGTAACTCTCTAAAAATGCTTATATAGTTATTTCCCCTACAAACCTGAGCAACGCCAGGCTATACTGCTTGTGTTGGTATAAAACAATGTTGGTGGGGATGAAAGCACAAAGGTAAGTGTGTTGGTATTTTCTCCCACCAATTGAAATTTTAGAAGCAGAACAGGCTTGACCTCTTTGGCAAGATACTATTCAATATGTATTAAGATACAGTTATTTGTTTACATATGTTCAGATAATAATACCATTGTTCTCTTTGTATGAAGAAGATAGTAGCTTACTATGGAAACATAGTAAGGCTTTGTCTTCAAACAATTCAGAAACAAAACACACAAATGGATGTGTAATACAAATATATGTACATATGTGCATACATACATACATACATACATACATATATACATACATACATACATACAAACAAGCAAGCATACATACATACATACATACATACATACAGACAGACAGACAAGCATACATACATATATACATACATACATACATACATACATACATACAAACAAGCATACATACATACATACATATATACATATATACATATATACATATATACATACATACATACAAACAAGCATACATACATACATACAAATGTATTTATATACAAAGATGTATATTCAACAAACATATACACACATATTCATATATGTATAGATAGGCATGCACATAAATACATATGTATTTATATGAATAGATGTTTACACACTCAACACACATATACACACACTTGTTTATTCATATATACATACATAGACACAGACATATAAAGTATGTGTATGCACAAACAACATCAAGCAAATAACAAAAAAACTAAAAAAAACATCATCTTGATCATTTTTGTACTAATTGTTTTTCATTTCATTGATTCCATACATTTTATTGATCTGTTCGAATATCACTATGCATCGATTAAAATTGAAAACAAAACTACACATATACACACACACAAACACACAAGCATACACACACATGCACACACACACACACTCTCTCTCTCTCTCTCTCACACACACATGACGATGATAAAAAGGAAATCCAGACAAATGTTTGAAAAGTGACATTTTTCCCCCCTTGGAGTGACCAGCTGGGTTTGCCATTGCTAAAAGCCACACACACACACACATATATATATATAGGGAGAGTTTACGAAAAAAACAAAAGACGAAGACAGGTGGTGTACAAAACAAACAGATGTATTAGTATAACGCTCAGGAATAGAAAAAGTCTTTTACGTTTCGAGCCTACGCTCTTCTACAGAAAGGGACAAAGAAAAAAACAAGGAGAGAAACAAGGTGAGAAAAAAAATGTGTGTAGTGGCTAACGATCTATCATGGCGACTGTATATATATATATATATATATATATATATATATATATATATATATATATATACACATACATACATACATATGTATACATTCACATACATACATATGTATACATTCACATACATACATATGTATACATTCACATAGACACGAACACACATATACATACACACACAACCAATATATTGGGATCTGTTTAATTAACCATATATATGCTCTGCAACAACATGTTCTCTCCTGTGTATTGAAAGAAATAATTATTGCACATATATGGATCTGCATGTGTGTGTGTGTGTGCGTTTGTGTGTGTGTGTGTTTGTAAGTTTGTGTATGTATGTATGCCTGTATGTCTGTATGTGCATCTAAGTGTATGCACCTACATGTGTACATATGTGAGTGTGTATGTGTGTGTGTACGTATGTGTGTATGTGCGCGCATGCACATGTGTGTGCATGTGTATCCATATAGGCATGTGTGTTAGTGTGTATGTGTGCATATATGTGTTCATATGTCAGTACATATGTATTTTTGTGTTCATCTGTGTCTGCATGTGTGTGTGTGTATATATGTGCACATACGCATACATGTGTGTTTGTTTGCATGCAATATATGTGTGTGCATGCATGTGTTAACCTATGAGTGTGAGTAAAACAATCTTAAACAGATCCCAATATATTGGTTGTGTGTGTATGTATATGTGAGTTTGTGTGTATGTGAATGTTTACATATGTATATATATATATATATATATATATATATATATATATATATATATACAGTCGCCATGATACAGTCACCATAAACGAAGTACCCCAGATGCTGAAATTCTACTGCAAATCCACTTGTGTTGGTGAATATTTTCTTTCCAGATAATTATACAATTAGTGTCTCCATCAAATATGACTTATCTTTATATATAAAAGTGAGGTTGTGTGCTGTCTGTCTCCTACGATTTAGATTCCTAACTACTCCCACATTTTGCGGTGCAGTTAAACCAAAACCGGGTATCTTATAGTCGTGATTCATATCGAGCCCTTCTGGGTATTAGCGCACGTCTACGATGAGTCTACGATTTTAAAAATGATTTACCATCAAATTTTCCCATTTTTAATGCATTTTTGGCATATATAAGGGAAGTAACTCTCTAAAAATTTATTATTAAATCTCAGAACGTAAAATGCTACAGTAACACCCCACCCCTTTGTGGTTAGCCATATTGAGATGGCTATTATACTTTACATCTCTAAAAATACTTATATAGTTATTTCCCTTACAAACCCGAGCAACGCCGGGTGATACTGCTAGTTAATTATATTGGTTACAAAGTTTGGCCAGCAGTTTTGAAGGTGGGGAGGAAGTCGAATACTTTGACCCCAGTACTGGACTAGTACTTTTTCTTTTTATCGGTCCTCGAAAGGCAAAGTTGACCTTGCTGGAATTTGAACTCAGAATGTGGAGACAGATGAAATGCCACAAAGCATTTTGTCCAGTGTTCCACCGGTTCTGTCAGCCTGCTACCTTCACATAATAATAATAATAATAATAATAATAATAATAATAATAATAATAATAATAATAATGATAATAATAATAATCCTTTCTAGAAATTTTGGGTGAGGGTGGGGGGGCAGTCGATTAGATCGATGCCCAGTACACAACTGGTACTTAATTTATCAACCCTGAAAAGATGAAAGGCAAAGTCGACCTCGGTGGAATTTGAACTCAGAACGTAAGGACAGACAAAATATTGCTCAGCATTTTGCCCTGCACACTAACGATTCTGCCAGCTCACTGCTCTGCGGCTGATGATGATGATGATGATGATGATGATGATGATAGTAATAATAATAATAATCCTTTCTACTAAAGGCACAAGGCCTGAAATTTTAGTGGGAGAGAACTAGTTGATTACATTGCCCTCAGTGTTCCACTGGTACTTCGTTTATGGAGTCCGAAAGGATGAAAGGCAAAGTCGACCTTGGCAGAATTTTAACTGAGAATGTATAGACCAGTGCTTTTCAAACTTTTTGCTGGAGCGGAACCCCAAGGAAACATTCCACTGGCTCGAGGAACCACTGTGCAATAATTTAATAGTCTTATGCACACATATCTGCACAGGAGAATTAAAAATTACTGCCGATTTTAGCAGTTTTGTATCTTCTTGCGGAACCCTGGACTGTGCTGGCGGAACCCTAAGGTTCCGCGGAACCCTGGTTGAAAACCATTGGTATAGACAATGAAATGCCACTAAGCATTTTGTCCACCATGCTAACAATTCTGCCAGCCCACTACCTTACTGAATATTAATAAAAATAATAATGGTTTCAAATTTTGACACAGAACCAGCAGATTTGGAATAGAGAGCGAAATCAAATACGTTGATCAAAGTACTTGACTGTTATCTGACAAGAGTAGTTGATCTCTTTTATCAGCCATGTTAAAGAGAAAGGCAAAGTCGACCTTCGCGGACTTTGAAGTCAGAATGTAGATTGACACAATGCCACTAAGCATTTTATCTGGTATGCTAACAGTTCTGCCAGCTCACCACTTTTGATTGGTTAAATGCATGATCAGATAAGGCACAGAAGTGGCTGTGTGGTAAGTAGCTTGTTTACCAACCACATGGTACTGGGTTCAGTCCCATTGCGTGGCACCTTGGGCAAGTGTCTTCTACTATAGCCTCAGGCTGACCAAAGCCTTGTGAGTGGATTTGGTAGACGGAAACTGAAAGAAGCCTGTCGTATATATATATATATATATATATATATATATATATATGTATATGTGTGTGTGCATATATGTTTGTGTGTCTGTGTTTGTCCCCCTAGCATTGCTTGACAACCGATGCTGGTGTGTTTATGTCCCCGTCACTTAGCGGTTTGGCAAAAAGACCGATAGAATAAGTACTGGGCTTACAAAGAATAAGTCCCGGGGTCGAGTTGCTCGATTAAAGGCGGTGCTCCAGCATGGCCGCAGTCAAATGACTGAAACAAGTAAAAGAGTAAAAGAGTAAAAGAGTAATGGACAAACGCCTAGCAGAATTAAGTAAGTTGAAATATGTTTGTCACATATTTCAACAGCTAAAAGGCAAATACACTGCAGTTACCATAGATTTGAAGTTTTTTTCTTGCAAAAAGTTGTCTAATGCCTGGAAATTACGATAGTCAGTTGGTGCAAGATCTGGTAGACAGAGTACTTCCAAGTTCAGTTCCTGTAACTTGAGTAGCATTCTTTGTGCAACATGTGGTTGAGCATTGTATTGCAAAAGAATTTCCCTGTCTCTATTTACCAATCTCGGTTGTTTAACTGCAAATTCACTTATCATTTCATCCGATTACATCCGCTGTAATTGACTTACCAGGTCTCGTGAAGCTGTAGTGGATGACACCAGTGCTGGACCACCAAACAGACACCATTAGCTTTTTTTGGTGAATATTCTTTTTTGGATTGTATTTTGGCACTTTGTCCCTATCCAACCACCATGCAGAATGCTTGCTATTGTAAAAGAGAATCTATTTTTCATTACACATAACAATACAATGCAAAAATGGTTCACTTTTATGTCCTGACAGCACAGAAAAGCAAGTTTCAAGACGATGTGTCATTTGATGCTCATTCAGTTTATGTGTTACCCACTCATCCAGCTTCTTTAGCTTGCTGATTTGCTTCAGATGGTTCAATACAGTTGGAATCGAAACATCAAATCTTGCAACTTTGGAAAAATGCTGTGCTTGAGAAGACCCAGCAAGTGAAGTGAGACCATAACCCATGGCCTATGCTAGGGGTGTAACAAACCCACTTATGCGTACCTTTCCTTCATTGGACACTAAACTCTGCTTGCGAAGACCCGTTGAGGCAAGTGAAATCAAAATC
Source organism: Octopus sinensis (assembly GCF_006345805.1). Taxonomy (NCBI): domain Eukaryota; kingdom Metazoa; phylum Mollusca; class Cephalopoda; order Octopoda; family Octopodidae; genus Octopus; species Octopus sinensis. Next base: position 125,190,808 of record NC_043001.1, on the reverse strand, counting down.
AAAATCAAAATCAAAGTGAAATTCAATGACAGACACCCGTGCTAGCGGGGTGGAAAGAGCACCATACGAGCGTGATCGTTGACAGAGCGGCTAACTGGCTTCCATGCCAGTGGCACATAAAAGGCACCATTCGAGTGTGATCATTACCAGCATTGCCTTACTGGCGCTTGTGCCCCGTGCTAGTAGGATGCTAAGAGCACCATCCAAGCATGATCATTGCCAGAGCAGCTAACTGGCTTTTGTGCCAGTGGCATGTAAAAGGCACCATTCGAGCAGGATCGTTACCAGATTTGATACTAACTCACACATAGTATGAGATGTATCCATTTCCACTACAGTTTCCAGTTCATCATTATCCACCTTGGTCTCAGGTCTACTATTAGGCTGATTTTCAAGAGTAAAGTCACCAGACCGTAACTTCTCAAACCATCGACATACAGTGTGTTCATTCGCTACATCTTCACCAAACATCTCGTTGATGTTTCAAGCTGTCTGGGATGCATTGGTTCCACAATAAAACTCATATTCATAAACAACATCAAATTTTTTATCTATCCATGGGTTCACAGGAGAAAACTCACAATATAATCAGACATCATGAGTTGCATTTTGAAAAGTAATGATGTAACTCTTTAATGTAAAACAAAGAATTGTCATTAGAGTCAATGACTGTCAAACTTGGTGCATAAGAAAATTGGGCATTTTATTCTTAATGACCTGATATATATATATATATATATCATCATCATCATCATCATCATCGTCATCATCGTTTAATGTCTGTTTTCCATGCTAACATGAGTTGGACGGTTCAACCAGGTTCTGGAAAGCCAGGTAGCTGCACCAGGCTCCAGTCTGATCTGGCTGTGTTTTTACAGCTGGATGCCCTTCCTAACGCCAACAATTCTGTGAATGTAGTAGGTGCTTTTTACGTGCCACCGGCACAGGGGCCAGGGGAGGCTGGCAACGGCCACAATTGGTTGGTGCTTTTTACATGCCACCGGCACGGAAGCCAGTCAAGGCGGTGCTGGCATCGGCCACATTCAGATGGTACTTTTTACATGCCACCAGCACAGGTATCACAGCTACAATTTCCATTTGATTTTCATTTTGATGTTGATGTACTTGACTCAATAGGTCTCAATGTGTATTCTTCGTACCCATTAGTCAATCAGTGCCCATTGGTTAATGAAATTTTGAATTAGTGTGTCTTGCACCATAATGTTTATAGGAAAGTATAGCTATTCTTAACAGTTTTAGTAAAATGTTGATGCCTAAATGTACATATGAATATAACATCTCGAACACACATACGCATGCATGCGTATGTATGTACAACTAATCCATACATATACATACACACACACATGTATATACATATATATACATACATGCATATGCATACCCATGCATAGACATACACATATACATACATATACATGCATATACATATGCACACATATGTATAAAAAAAGCATAAGTATAATTATGTGTGTGTGTGAATGTACATACTCATATATTAATTTCATTTTTAGAGGTGATGGGTACTGGCACATGTGCCGGTGGCACGTAAAAAGCAACATTCAAGCGTGATCGTTGCCAGTGCCACTGGACTGGCTCCCATGCAGGTGTCACATAAGAAACACCTTTTGCCTGACTAGCCCTTGTGCCAGTGGCACGTAAAAGCACCCACTACACTCTCGGAGTGCTTGGTGTTAGGAAGGGCATCCAGCTGTAGAAACTTTGCCAGATCAGAATGGAGCCTGGTGCAGCCTTCTGGCTTGCCAGTTTTCAGTCAAACCGTCCAACCCATGCCAGCATAGAAAGCGGATGTTAAACAACGACAACGATGATGATGATGATGATGATGATGATGTGTGTGTGTGTGTGTGTGTGTGTGTGTGTGTATGTACATACATCATCTAAGGAAAGATGCACTTGTATATCTGTCAGTATATGCACTTGTATATTCGGAACAGTCACCATATTCCCCTCCATATCAGCTGACTCTGATGAGCATAAAGTTATCTAATCGGTTTGTTACCAAACACTCCATTGTATTCTTTACACGAAACCAATTGGTAAGTCCAACCATGATGAATATTTAATACTATACATATTGGATAATATATATGTGTCTGCATGCATATATATGCAAGTATATGTATGTGTGTATGCATGTATACATGTATATATGTATATGTGTGTATACATATATGAATATGTGTGTAAGTGAATGTGTGTGTGTGTGTATATATGTACATCATCATCATCATCATTGTTTAACATCCGCTTTCCATGCTAGCATGGGTTGGACGATTTGACTGAGGTCTGGCAAACCAGATGGCTGCATCTGGCTCCAATCTGATCTGGCAGAGTTTCTACAACTGGATGCCCTTCCTAACGCCAACCACTCCAAGAGTGCAGTGGGTGCTTTTACGTGCCACCGGCATGAGGGCCAGTCAGGCAGTACTGGCAACGGCATTGCTCAAATGGTGCTTTTTATGTGCCACCTGCACAGAAGCCAGTCCAGCAGCACTGGCAACTACCTCGCTATACATATATATATTTTAATAATTTTATTTATACTTTATAAATGAATATTTTATATTTATTAAGTATAAATTTACCTTATTTATATTTATCTTTCCGCAAACATCTCTATTTTTACCTTACTCTTTTACTCTTTTACTTGTTTTAGTCATTTGACTGCGGCCATGCTGGAGCACTGCCTTTAGTCGAGCAACTCGACCCCAGGACTTATTCTTTGTAAGCCCAGTACTTATTCTATCGGTCTCTTTTGCCGAACCGCTAAGTGACGGGGACGTAAACACACCAGCATTGGTTATCAAGCAATGCTAGGGGGACAAACACAGACACACAAACACATACACTCACATACATATATATATATATATATATATATATATACATATATACGACAGGCTTCTTTCAGAGTCCGTCTACCAAATCCACTCACAAGGCTTTGGTCGGCCCGGGACTATAGCAGAAGACACTTGCCCAAGATGCCACGCAGTGGGACTTGAACCCGGAACCATGTGGTTGGTTAGCAAGCTACTTACCACACAGCGACTTTGTTTATTGTTCTAGTTTTATTATTTTATTTACTTTACTTTATCCCTAATCATATTCTAATCAATCTGTAAATCCTTTACCCAAGCATATAGTAATACAGATCATAAACCATAACATTTAGCTTGCTGAAATGAATTGATAGATCCACACATAACATCCCAAGATACATCTTTTTTTCTCTGATGAAATTAAGCTCATGTCACGTAAATGTAAATTTAATGTACAAATTTATTATTAAATTATTGAGTATTAATTGAAATGCCTGTAAGAAGTGAAGATGACCAATTTGTTAATAATTGTTAACTTCCTTATGTCTATTTCCTTTTCTTCTTTTAACTAGATATAAACTATATCTATCTGTCTATATATATACACATACATACATACATACATACAAATAGATAGACAGGTAGCAAGGTGTATATATATATATATATATATATATATATATACATATATACGACAGGCTTCTTTCAGAGTCCGTCTACCAAATCCACTCACAAGGCTTTGGTCGGCCCGGGACTATAGCAGAAGACACTTGCCCAAGATGCCACGCAGTGGGACTTGAACCCGGAACCATGTGGTTGGTTAGCAAGCTACTTACCACACAGCGACTTTGTTTATTGTTCTAGTTTTATTATTTTATTTACTTTACTTTATCCCTAATCATATTCTAATCAATCTGTAAATCCTTTACCCAAGCATATAGTAATACAGATCATAAACCATAACATTTAGCTTGCTGAAATGAATTGATAGATCCACACATAACATCCCAAGATACATCTTTTTTTCTCTGATGAAATTAAGCTCATGTCACGTAAATGTAAATTTAATGTACAAATTTATTATTAAATTATTGAGTATTAATTGAAATGCCTGTAAGAAGTGAAGATGACCAATTGTTAATAATTGTTAACTTCCTTATGTCTATTTCCTTTTCTTCTTTTAACTAGATATAAACTATATCTATCTGTCTATATATATACACATACATACATACATACATACATACAAATAGATAGACAGGTAGCAAGGTGTATATATATATATATATATATATATATATCATCATCATCATCATCATCATCATCATTTAACGTCCGCTTTCCATGCTAGCATGGGTTGGACGGTTCAACTGGGGTCTGGGAAGCCAGAAGGCTGCACCAGGCCCAGTCTGATCTGGCAGTGTTTCTACAGCTGGATGCCCTTCCTAACGCCAACCACTCCGTGAGTGTAGTGGGTGCTTTTTACGTGCCATCGGCACAGGTGCCAGTCGAGGCTGGCAAACGGCCACGATCGGATGGTGCTTTTTATATGCCATTGGCATAGATAGATAGACAGATAGATAGATAGATAGATAGATAGATAGATAGATAGATAGATAGATAGATAGATAGATAGATAGATAGACAGGCAGATATGTACATATATAAGTGTAACGCTTGTCACTGGAACCCACTATCATGACTGAGAGAGGTCAAGAGTGTTGTACAAGCTATTGTCGGCCCAGTAGGCATGGGTGTTGAGAAGTAGTAATACAACACATAGGTGGTGATTTCAAATCTCTTCCAGTAAAAAATTTTTTTCTGACAACTTGTGGTGCACCTGAGCACTGTATACAATAATTTCATTATTATTATATTATAATAAGAGATTTTTAAATCCAATGACGGATGAATGATGACTCACTATCATTTTATTTCCTGTTAACCCGGATGAAAGTAAATCAGAATAATCGGGATGATTGTGAGACAGCCATCATCTGACAATGTGAAGCAATGGTTATATATGTATGTTTAACCCAAAAAGTGTCTGAAACTCTGCATTCTCAAAACAAAAAAAAAACAGATTTGATTTTCAAATTCTGCATCCCTCAGGCAATGTTGTTCATAAATAATAAAAAAAATATAATTTACTCTGAGAA
>NC_043001.1:125163285-125180785 GCF_006345805.1 Octopus sinensis | reverse complement strand
TATATATATATATTAAATTAGAGATAAAACCACTATTAGGCAAATCAAACAGTGAAAAACATAAATCAAAACATAGAAATAATATTAATTAATATAATATACAAAATATATAAAATATAAAATTCAAAATTTAAATTATTTAAATTTAAATTAAAATTTAATTAATTTTATTTCTATGTTTTGGTTTATGTTTTTCACTGTTTGATTTGCCTAATAGTGGTTTTATCTCTAATTTAATATATATTTATACTGTAAAATTAGATTTAATCCTAAATCTAATTTTTCCCTGTAAGTTTGGATTTACTCCCTAATATTATTATTATTATATATATATATATTGTTCCACCCATGCCAGCATGGAAGGCAGACATTAAACATTATGTTTGTGTGTACACATATACATACACACATGCACAAACACACACACACATACACACACACACGCATGCACGCACAACACACATGCACACATGCATACACCCACACACACACGCACACATAGACACCCACACACATAGACACCCACACACACACACCCATTCAGGTACACAAAGTAAACTGTAAGATCTGGGCAAAGTAGTGTTGGTCTGCATCAGCAATTAGTGAGTATAAACAGCAGAAAAGTGGAGGAAATTAGGAGCAGATGTGCTGAATACTTATTCCATCCTTGATTGCTTTACATTTTATTTTCAAAAATTGTTTTGAATCCTATTTTCAACAGCAAAGATTACAACTTTGCCCCCCAAAACAGCTACTCAAAATTTTAAATACATTGCCCCTTTTTCCCCACTCTTCCAAAGTTTTTTGTTTTTCATTTTTCACCAAGTTTTTGTTTGTGAATTTCATATAGTAAAGATATGGAGATTAAGATTCCAAGAGAAAAAATTTATTGTCAAAATTTCAATTCTTTTAAAATCCTTAACTCTCTCTCCTGTCTTTTGAAATACTCACCTCAGCCCAGTATCAACATTCTAGATGTTTTTAAACTTGAGAACTTGTTTCCACATGTGTGAATGCTTATTGGACCAGCAGACAAAATGAAAGAGCAGCTCAATATGGTCACTTGACATACTTGAAATAACAGCCAAATCTCTGAAAAAATAATTTTTAACATTTTGTGTTTATTTTTAAATGAAACCCTTATTTGATTATTGGAATAGCAGTACCTCCCAAGCATTCATGGATTCCAGTTGAACCAACAGACACAACAAAGGAGATCTTCTTGCAACTATTTTGGCATACAAGAAATGACTACCAAAACTCAAAAAAATCATTTTTTTTTTAAATTTCACTTTTTTATACCATTCCCTCCCCTGGCTTTCAGAATAAAGTCACATGCCTGATAGAAATATAAAATGTATCAGTACAGGTGTTCCCACTCCTCAAACCAGCCTACATAAAAAATAAACGAAATTTTTTTTGCCCTACCCTCTTCAATAATGCAAAGGTGAAATGAAGCTTGTATTCATAACATACAATGCTGCTTTCTTTGCATAGAGTCAGACAAAATTATAAATGTCTCAAATCATTTCAAAAACCAACATAAAAACACCATTTAAGCTTTCATTTCAAAGCAGTAATTTAATATTTTTTGCAGTGAAATTGTACACCCTTCCCAGTAAAAAGTGGTCGTAGCCAGTCATTATAAATAGACCAGTAACCAGTTGACAGAAGACTGTGTTGATAGTCATGTCTGTGCTGATATAGTAATTATATTGTGGTACTGAGCGAATGTTATAATGATCCAACTTGTTTAGTTGTACAGTGCCAAATAGAACCATTCTATACTCTTTACTTGTTTCATTTGACTGCGGCCATGCTGGAGCACCGCCCCCAGTTGAGCAAATTGACCCCGGGACTTATTATTTGTAAGCCCAGTACTTATTCTATCAGTCTCTTTTGCTGAACCACTAAGTAACGGGGACGTAAACACACCAGCATCGGTTGTCAGGCAATGCTAGGGGGACAAACACAGATACACAAACACACACATATAAATATGCATATATACGACAGGCTTCTTTCAGTTTCCGTCTACGAAATCCACTCACAAGGCATTGGTCGGCCCGGGGCTATAGCAGAAGACACTTGCCCAAGATGCTACACAGTGGGACTGAACCCAGAACCATGTGGTTGGTTAGCAAGCTACTTACCACACAGCCACTCCTGCGCCTATCAATGACTTTAGAATATAACAATATCTGTTTCTTTACTACCCACAAGGGGCTAAACATAGAGGGGACAAACAAGGACAGACAGACGGATTAAGTCGATTATATCAACCCCATTGCGTAACTGGTACTTAATTTATCGACCCCGAAAGGATGAAAGGCAAAGTCGACCTCAGCGGAATTTGAACTCAGAAAGTAACGGCAGACGAAATACGGCTACACATTTCGCCTGGCGTGCTAACGTTTCTGCCAGCTCGCTGCCTTGTATAACAATATCTGTCAGAGCAACAACTGTCGTCAAAAGACAGATATAACAGTGGCAAAAGACCACTTTACAACAATGGCAATGAGGAAAAACAAATTTACGTGGAGTGAGGAAAAATAAACACTCATACGGAGAGCTTAAACTAATTCACATGGAAAATTAAATACCGCGACAAAAAAGAAACAAAAATCTTATTGTGCAAACTTACGAAAATCGTAAAATATGGAAGACTTGTTAGCTGGGATAGGATAGTTGAATTACAAAACCAGCAACAACAATAATTCAAGAAACAACAAGAATTGTAGCAGCAAATGTTACAGTTAATGAAGTTGATAACCAATCCAGAGAAAACATTTTCACCTGACCATGTTGCAAATTCCATAAGCAAATTCAAATATTACCCAGTAGAAGGAAACCTTTGAGGCTTACTTTCGAAGATATCAGCAAATTTTTTAAAGGGAATGTAAGCATTGGACAGATGATATGAAATGGCATCAAGTTTTAAGAAAACTAGAGACATTAGAGCATGAGAAGTATATAGTAACTTCACACTGCCAAAAAAAGTGTCTGACATAAAGTTCACCGACACAGATGATATTATCTCACTGTTTGATACCACATGGAAATGCTTAAACAGAAAAGAGCAAAGATGAAGACTTCACTACTTATACAGGTAGAGTGAACAAAGAATGTGAGAGATTTAGGCTAGATATGCTTACTCCAGATTCTTTCAAGTGTTTGATTTTTGCTCAAGGATTGACAAATAGAAGGGATGCAGAAATCCAAATGAAAATTCTATCAAAACTGAAAATGAATCAGGATTTGATATTGCAGAAACTGTTGGAAGAGTATGACAGGATATTAGAATTAAGGCATGACACAGAAAAAATTCAACAGAAAGAGTGTTTCCACATAAAACCAGTGCAAAAAATTTGGAAGACAAAGCGTTGCAGAAAAGACAGAAAATATATTGGCATGTAGACCCATGTATGATATGTGGTGGGATGCACCTGAAAAAAAATTGTCTGTATAAAAGAGCAAAGTGTTTTTGCTTCAGGTTTACAGGACATATAAAATTGCACTGCAAAACTAGAATGATAAGAAAATGGAACAAACAAGAAAAAATAAATAGTTTGTCAGCAGGAAAAGTTGTGACTACAACAGACAGAAAATTTGTGAATGTGAGAATTGAAAATACTAGGTTCAGAATGCAAGTAGACACAGGAAGTGGTATCACAATCATAAATAATGGAAAACTGACGCTAAACGTTGATGATGATGATGATGATGAAAGCATGGGAACAAATGGGTAAACCAAAATTATGTAGTTAAAACAAAATAGCATACGGTTTTACAAGAAGAAAATTATATTTCATGGGTGAACACGTTTGTAATATAATGCTCAAAGGTTGAACCACAAGAGTGAATGTTTATGTGTTGAAAAAATTTCAGGAATTTATTTGGCACTGAATGTATGGAGAGATTTAATTTATGGGAGACACTTATAGGAGCTTTGTACAATAGTGTAAACGGAGCAGTCAAGTGATCGAACGAGGTTGATGAAATGAAACAAAAAGGAAGTAATGAGGGACATCATGTGTGAACTACCAGTAACTTTGGAAAAAATAAAAATAAATGCGAGAAATGCCAAATTTACGAATGAGAAAAAAAGAAAGCTTTGATCGACAAAAGGAAATAAAGAAAGATCTGATGTAAAGAACCACCAAGATGTGAATGTGTACTCTATATGTGATGGTGTATTAATGTACACTCAGAGGGTCATCATACCACAGACAGTACAGAAGAGAATGCTAAAAGAGTTCCATGTGAGACATCCAGGCATCTCTAGAATGAAAGCACTGATAACACTGTATGACTGAGGATCGTACAGTGCCAGATAGAACCATTCTATTGATGGCTTTGGAATATAACAACATCTGTCAGAGCGACAACTGTTGTCAAAAGACAGATACAACAGTGGCAAGTGACCACTTTACAACATAATGTGAACTAGGAAAGTTTATAGATGCATTTTCGCAGATTCTTACAGATTGGCAATTAGTTCCTGCCCTCAATTAAAAACTTTCCCTTCCACTTGGCTCACTTTTTAGCCTTCATTAATATTCCTTTCACATCCAGGATACATTGTGGCAGTGTTCTTCATTGGAGAGAAAGAGTCCCTTTGAGACATTGTGAGAATTGAACAGAGGCTGACAAACTGCTATGTTTCAGAAAAATATTGATTTTGAATTTTTGACACAAGGCCTGTAGAGGGGACAAGTCGATTACATCAACCCCAGTGTTCAACTGGTACTTATTTTATTGACTCCCTAAATTCTCTGCAGAATTCGAACTTAAAGATGGATGAAATACCACTGAGCACTTTGGCCACTGTGCTGATGCTTCTGCCGCTTTGCTGCCTTATGTTTTAGAAAAATATTCATTTCAAATTTTGGCTCAAGGCCTGCAGTTTTGGGGGTGGGAGTAAGTCGATTACATCTTATCAAGCCCAAAAGGATAAGAGACAGAGTCAACCTTGGCAGAATGTGAACGTAAAACATAAAGACGGACAAAATACTACTAAGCAGGAGTGGCTGTGTGGTAAGTAGCTTGTTTACCAACCACATGGTTCCGGGTTCACTCCCACTGCGTGGCACCTTGGGCAAGTGTCTTCTACTATAGCCTCGGGCCGCCCAAAGCCTTGTGAGTGGATTTGGTAGATGGAAACTGAAAGAAGCCCGTCGTATATATGTATATATATATATATATGCATGTGTGTGTTTGTGTGTCTGTGTTTGTCCCCCTAGCATTGCTTGACAACCGATGCTGGTGTGTTTATGTCCCCGTTACTTAGCGGTTCGGCAAAAGAGACCGATAGAATAAGTACTGGGCTTACAAAAGAATAAGTCCTGGGGTTGAGTTGCTCGATTAAAGGCAGTGCTCCAGCATGGCCGCAGTCAAATGACTGAAACAAGTAAAAGAGTAAAAGAGTAAGCATTTTACCCAGTGTTGATAATGCTTCTGCCAGCTCACTGCCCTATGTTTTAGAAAGATATTTAGATCATTTGAAATATTTAAAACTTATTTGTCCAGCACCATGCTGATCCAAAGACTCAGTGTACTGAAGGTATTTCTCAAAAATATGAACATGATCAGACCCTTTTTGCTTCAAGCTGATCAATTCATATCTCTTGAATCACTTTCTGATTTGCACCATTTAATTCATCTATTGCTGTTTTATGTGTAAGCATATGACCTAGTGGTTAGAGCAGCACACTCGCGGTCAAGGGATCGTGGGTTCGAATCTCAGACCGGGTGATGTGTGTGTTTATGAGCGAAACATGTAAGCTCCACGCAGCTCCGGCAGAAGGTAATGGCGAACTTCTGCTAACTCTTTTTCCACAACTTCCTCTCACTGTTTGCTCCTGCATCTAGCTGCTCACCTGCGATGGACCGGATCCTGTCCAGGTGGAGACCCTGTACACCAATGAAACTGGGAAACCGGCCCTTATTAGTCAGGCATGGCTTGAGAAGGAACAAGCAACAACAACACTGCCGTTTTAAAGGCATTTTCTCACCCGTCTTGTTTTGAATTCTTTATTGGCATTTCTATGTGATTTACTTTTCGACAATTTATAAAATTTACTTTGTTGTGTCTGAGGAGTGTCATTCTGTTTTAATGCCTTATTAATTAACACACTCACACGTTCAGTTTCCACTCATTTACTTATTTATTTTTCTTCTAACATTTTCAGTGCTTCTTGTAACCTCTTCAATAGGTTATTGACTCTGTTCGTTATTGGAGCTGTGTTCTTTTTGGTTGTTTGTGTGCATGTGTGTATATCAGCATGCATGTGTATACACATATGTATGTATGTATGTAGGTAGGTAGGTAGATGTGTGTGTATGTATGTATGTATGTATGTATGTATGTATGTATGTATGTATGTAGGTAGGTAGATGTGTGTATATGTATGTATGTTTATATGCATGTATGCATGTGTGTATGTTTTTATTATGTATTTTGAATATTCATGTGATTATGTGTGTGTGTGTACATGCATGCGCAAGTGTTTGTGTGCATGCGTATGTGTGTGTGTGTGTGTATTTGTGTGTGTACCTCTGTCTCCTTGTGTGTGCACATTTGAGTGTGTCTATGTGTATGTGTTTGTGTGACTATGTACATGCGTCTGTTAAGTAAGGATGTGTCTCCATATGTGCCTTTGTGCATGGAGTGTGCATGTGTGTATATGGTCATGTGTTTCCATCTCCTTTTGTGTGTGTGTGTGTGTGTGTGTGTGTGTGCATGTGCTTGTTTGTCTCTATTAGATTAGCTATGTACCTATCTACCTATCTATCTACATACATCTCTAGCTACATAGCCATTTACCTACTAATATATATATATATATTATTCGTATTATTTTTTTGTATTTATATTCGTATTATTTTTTGTTTTTTGTATTTATATTCGTGTAACATCGTCCGTTTTTCTGTCCTTGTTTCGTATACATTCAATCCTTTTTCCAAGAAATCTAATGCTCGCAGCTTAGTTTTTCCTTGGGGCTGGCCAGATCGGAGCAATCTCAAGATTAATCAGCCAAAATTGCGAGGATGATCCGGTTCTTGACTGAAGATTAGAGGCTCCGAATGACCCAGCAGTGTTTTTTTGTATTGTCTATTTGAATGTTTTGCACTCTTGTCCCATTTTGTATTTATATATATATATATATATATATATATATATATATATATATATATATATATATAAATATATATATAGCAATAATAATTCTCTAAACGAGGTATAGACAGTAACTGCTTGATAACATAAGGGCGTTAGCCATCCGAATGTGGCTAGGGACAGGGCAGGGCGGTGGGTGTGTTACTGATGCATTTAGCCCCAGGCGATCATCAACGTCACCAGAAGGGCTGACGCCATCACGGCGTCCTCTAGCCTGCAAAGGGAGATCATTCCCCAAAGAAGCGGATGCCACATACAGACCCAGGTTTCAAGGTGTTTGCCTATCGTCAACGTATGGCAGGCACCGCCCCTCGACGAACGACTCTCTGTGCAGGCTATCTATATAAAGATTTTCACAGTAAATACATTTACTGACGTAGAAAATCTGTTCGACAGTAACACCCCCACCGCCCTGCCCTGTCCCTAGCCACATTCGGATGGCTAACGTCCCTTATGTTATCGAGCAGTTACTGTCTATACCTCGTTTAGAGAATTATTATTGCTGTCGAACAGATTTTCTACATCAGTAAATGTATTTACTGTGAAAATCTTTATATAGATAGCCTGCACAGAGAGTCGTTCGTCGAGGGACAGTGCCTGCCATACATTGACCATAGGCAAACACCTTGAAACCTGGGTCCGTATGTGGCATCCGCTTCTTCGGGGAATGATCTCCCTTTGCAGGCTAGAGGACGCCGTGATGGCGTCAGCCCTTCTGGTGACGTTGATGATCGCCTGGGGCTAAATGCATCAGTAACACCCCCACCGCCCTGCCCTGTCCCTAGCCACATTTGGATGGCTAACGTCCCTTATGTTATATATATATATATATATATATACATACATATATAAAGATTATATATATATATATACATACATATATAAAGATATATATATATATATATATATACACACACACATATATAAAGATATATATATATATATATATATATATATATATATATATATATATATATATATATATATTTGCCTACATAACAGTCTACTAAGAAATCTACCCGTGTATGTATATGTTGTGGATATAGGAGTATCACGACCTTCTATGTGTATTTCCTATTTAGTATAGAGTATGTTTTATTTATGAGGATGTACTTCTATATTTGTCTGAGTGATGGGTCCTTCAGGTGCTTCGATAAAATGTGGATGTTAAGTCGGCCCAGTGTGCCTCCATGTTGGTAGAGTATGGAGGACTGTTTTCTGTCATCATATTGTCTCAGATGTTCATTTAGTCTTTCTGCAATGCTTCTAGACGTCTCACCAGTGTATGTCAAGTTATTGTCTTTACAAGCACCCTCTATGCATCTTTTGCTGTAGACTACATTTCTAATGTTTAATCTTACATACCATGCAATTCTCATTGGTGCATGGGGTATTCTCAAAAGCGGTATGTCCTACATAACTGTGATCTGATGGAGCTCCCTAGCTTTTCAACGATCTTAATGTTGAGTTTGGTCTCCTTCAGAGCTTTCCTAAATCTACAGGTTAGTTCCCCATGGGCTGTGGCCCCTACAAACATCACTCCTTGATATTTGTCAGCTCTTATACCATGTGCTCACCCTGCTTGCTTTGTCACACACTCTCTGTACCCTATTCTAGTCTTTACCTCTGTATCTAGGGCAGGTACCACTGGTTTCATTACATATAATGCCATCTGACTTCTCTCTAGCTCTCCTGATTACCTGAATGCTATCTTTCAGATCATATCCAGAGAATTGCATGTGATGCATGAAGTCCTGTACATATTTCCTTGTATCATAGGGTCCACATAGGGGGTACACGTTTTTCATTATCCTAAGTTTGCTATCCTAAGTTTGCTATCAGTATGTTAATTTCCATGTGTGACTAAGCTGAGTTCTTGTGAACAAAATATTTAGAACCTATGGGCTTTATGTAATAGGAGTGGAAGAGCTGCACACTTGTTGTTCACAGTCTCTAACCAAAGTTCGGTATCAAAGACAGGGAGTTTATTGTTTGGGTGGCTTGTGGGGTAATCAATAGTTACCTTGATACTTAGGTGGATGGAGTTTACTACATGCTAGATGCTCTCTATTATGCTCCTCTCGGTTTCTACACTACAGTTACTAGAATTTGTCCTAACTAGAGTTGGTTTTTTGCAATTTTGTTTCAATAACAATTATTTTTTTTACTGTAATATGCATTACCTATAAAAATATTGAACTGGCAGCAAAAATGAGAATGCATGAATATTAATAATCTTAATTAATTGATCCTGGAAAAGTACAGGACAAGAAGAAGAGGAAGTTTTAAAATATTGCAGCAGAAATTGGAACAGAAATAAAATAAAATATAATAATAATGAAATTATTGTATACAGTGCTCAGGTGCACCACAACTTGTCAGAAAGTGCGTATAAAGTATATGCAGTAATGTACAAATGTCTGGAAAGCGAACAATGTATGAGTCAGATACATGCTTGTGTGTGTATGGAGGGGAGAAAATCAGGTGTAGTGTTGGCGAATCTCAGAAAGCATGGAAGTTTTGAAGGATGCAGTGCTCCGACAACTAACAACTGATGCTGGCAGTTTATTCCATGCTTCAGCAACTCGCAGCATGAAAAAATGTTTCCTAAAGTCATGGGAGCTGTGCTGTTTTCTGACTTTGTAAATATGTCCACGGGTGTTAGACGGGTGGAGTTTGAAAAGGTGCTCAGAGTTATTGTTTGTAAGATGGTTAATAATTTTATGTTTGTTTAAGGTTTCATTCAAATGTAACAGTATACCATCTCTTTATATTCTAGTTCACCATATGAAGAAAATTCTATATGGAACTTTCTATATTTACTCCCTATAAAATAAAATGGTGGTTGATGATGCACTCATGTATAATGCAAATGTCCATCTTTCAAAATTTAAAGACATTCAGCTACATTCCTCCCATGTTTTTTCTAACTACAGGTAAATTTACATTTAGTTGTACAGAAATATGAGCTCATTTACAGATGGAGAGTGTAACTAGAATACACTTTAACAAATAGTTAAAAATGCTAAGCAGTAATGTGTATAACTACAAGATTATTACCAGTTCAAATATGCTTGTGGCATATTAAAACTTGTAGGAAAGTCATTCAGTGTGTTTTGTCATAAAGAAAATTTCTCGTTGTAGACAAATAGTGTAATGGTGTAATTTACACCATTTGCCTATAGCCAGAAATTTTCTCTGTGACAAATCACGGAGAATGACCTTCTTATGAGTTTGAATAAGTCCCAAGCATATTTGAACTGATAATAACCATGTATAATTAAAAGTATCTTGTCAGCTCAGAAATAATCCTTTCTATTGAAGGCACAAGGCCTTAAATTTTGGGAAGGTGGATAGACAGTTACATTGACCCTAGTACTCAACTGGTACCTATTTTATCGCCCCTGAAAGGATGTAAGGCAAAGTCAACCCTGACGGCATTTGAACTCAGAATATGAAGACAGGCGAAATACCACTAAGCATTTCACCTGGCGTGCTAACAATTCTGCCAGCTCACCACCTCTGTCAGCTCAGAAGTAAGGGAAAGTAAATGATGAGGTGGGGTTAGTGAGGTCTTCCTTTCCCTCATTAAAATTGAAAATTTATCCCTACCAGGGATAAAAGATTTGGAATCTATGCCCAAGAAGCTTTGAAAATCAAATACTCTTAGGTTACTGATATCCAGAAACTCCTCCCCAACTAAAACTCAAGTATTCCATAACAAACCTCACAAAATTTGCTTTACCTTTTTCAGGGTTAGTGTAAACCACTGAGTATACAATTTCAGTTAGTCGTGCATATGAGAAGGTGCTATGGGTGGAAATAAAGTAGCCCTTAAAACAGTGGTACTTAACCTGAGGGGCACGCTCCACAAGAGTGTTACTAATTTCCAAGGGGGTGCGAGCCCTTGAGAAAAAGCAGGAATTTCTCTAATTATATTTGTTATTCTCTTAACGAGAGCATGGTCAAATAATGAGAAGTTTATGAAAAATTTAAAAGTATCACCTTGTACTTTTAGTTTTCTTATTCTACTATCTTAGTGCCACTTACTCTTTTCTGTACTTATTGACCCCACTTCATATCCCTTGAAACCCTCCCTAATTCTGAATTGGAGCTTTAACTTTTGCCTTTATCTTGTAATTTTGTTTTGTTACAAGATTTAGGTTAAGAACTGCTGGTATAAATCTTAGATATTATTACCATGGAAAGACAAAATATCTTTTTTAGTTAATAGCTTATAAACAAGTTGATCCATAGTTTTCATATATATGAAATAATGTAATTCTTAAAAATTAAGAGACATGCTGAAACATTATCAAACCATTATAGTAACATACTAAAAAATATTAACTTTATTTAGAAAATTGAAAACTATTTAAAAATTTTAGCAAGATGAGAAGTATGATATATTTGAAAATAGGAATTAAAAAACAAAAAGTAGGTAAAAGGCTCTACTATCATTCAATTTAATAAAGTCTCAAAAAAATTAAAACACAGATTGAAAAAATGAAAAATTTTAACAATAAAATCAAAATTTTTAACATTAAATATTCATGCTAAAATACAGTAAATCTTTTTGCAAGAAAAAAAATTATAATATAAAGCTAAATGTTAAACTAAAATTCAGATTTAAATATTTCAGAAAGTACTAGATGAAATTGAAAAATATGCACAATCTTTTCCTTTTTAAAGAAATTTTTTTTTAGATTTTCATACAAATAAATACAACATTTTATTGTAGAAATTTTTCGCATAACTTTTCTTTTAATTTAACTTTTATTCCAAATTTTTTTGCTTAAAATTTTTTTCAGTACTTTTCTCTCCAAGCATTCTAACTTGGGCAAGCATTTTAAC
Source organism: Octopus sinensis (assembly GCF_006345805.1). Classification (NCBI taxonomy): domain Eukaryota; kingdom Metazoa; phylum Mollusca; class Cephalopoda; order Octopoda; family Octopodidae; genus Octopus; species Octopus sinensis. The sequence continues at coordinate 125,168,751 of NC_043001.1, read as the reverse complement.
TTGGGCCTTGACATTACCTTACACGTGCCTTATCTTTTGTTCATATATTTGTGTTGTCCACTGCACATCAAATAATTCACAATGAGTACAAAGAAATGGAAGTATTTTGACAAATATATTCGATTTGGATTCATGTCCCTCCAAAAGCGTGACACAGAAGTCCCCCAGTGTGTGATATGTTACAAAATTTTGAGCAATGATGGAATGTGACCCTCACCCTTGGAATGCCACTTGAGGACAACACATCCTGCTCTTGTAGACAAACCCAAGGCATTCTTTGAAACAAAAGTACATTCCATGAAGCAAGCTAAGTTAGACAGTTGTGGGCATTTCAGCAACAAACTTCAATTGTTGTTGAGGCTTCCTATGAGATCGCCTCCTTATGAGAGCTCAAAATCTCTTGTGGAAGCGTCATCCAACCAAAATCCAAATATATGGGAAACTACCACCTGTGTCATCTCTTGTGAAAGGTAGGAGAGTCCAGTTTGCTGGACATTGTTGTAGAGCTGAAAACAAGGCAATTTCGACTCTTCTCCTCTGGAAGCCATCTACTCGCAATACCAGAGGGCGCACACTCTCCTACCCTGATGTAATCTCCAGGGATACAGGTATCCAGCAATAGGACCTCCGTAGTGCTATGATGGACCGTGAAGTCTGGCGTAGCATGGTAAATTCCGTTGTCTCGAACACGGTTGAACAATGATGATGATGATGTTGATTGCAAAGAGCAAGAAGAGCCATAACATCAGAGAGTCTCTCATAAAAACCAAGTCTATACCATGCAAACAAGCTTTTCCAGATTTCACTATCAAACAATACAGTCAAGGGAAGGATTGACAACTTGTCTCAAGGCATCAAAGATCAAATTCTTGACCAAGTAATTGATTCTCCTGTTTTTACCATCCAGTGTGATGAAACGACTGACATTGCTCAGTGTTCTCAGCTGCTGTTGTATGCTCGTTTTGTTTCAGGCAACTGTGTAAAAGATGAAATGTTCTGTCACTCTGTGAATAGCTGTACAACAGCAGCAGCTTGTGGGATTCACAGGTAGGGGTGTGCACTGATGAAGCTCCAGCCATGCTTGGTCTGCAGTCTGGATTCATTACTAGGGTGAAAGAAAAAATCCATTTGTTGCATACTTCATTGTGAACCCTTAACATCCAAAACCTTGCCTACTGAAATGAGAAATGTCCTGAATGTTACTATCAAGGTTGTCGACTTTGTTGAAGGTTGAGCCTTAAACAGTCATCTTTTCAAACTGTTACTCTTTTACTCTTTTACTTGTTTCAGTGATTTGACTGCGGCCATGCTGGAGCACCGCCTTTAATCGAGCAACTCGACCCCGGGACTTATTCTTTTTGTAAGCCCAGTACTTATTCTATTGGTCTCTTTTACCAAACTGCTAAGTAACAGGGACATAAACACACCAGCATCGGTTGTCAAGCAATGCTAGGGGGACAAACACAGACACACAAACACACAAATGCATATATATATATACATATATACGACGGGCTTCTTTTCAGTTTCCGTCTACCAAATCCGCTCACAAGCTACTTACCACACAGCCACTCCTGCGCCTGTTGTGTAAAGATATGGAATTTGAACATGAAGCATTGCTTTTTCACAAGAACATACGATGGCTGTCAAAGGGGAACATGCTTGGACAGCTTTATGAACTACAAGAAGTAGCAATATTTCTAGATTTGCTGCAGAAGGCAGATCTCCATGACAAGTTCCAGTCTGAAGGTTTTCAGCTATCTCTAGCTTATCTAGTGGACATCTTCGAAGCATTGAACACTCTCGACCTTAAACTACAAGAGAAAAACATTAAAATTTTCACACACCATGACACCATTCGAACCTTCATGGCCAAACTTGACCTCTGGAAATGTCATATCCAGCAGGGAAATACTGCAAGTTTTAGTTACTTGGATTCTGCTCTCATTCATGGTAACCTTAATTCTGAGTTAAAGAAACAAATAACCACTCATCTAACTAACTTGAAAACAGAATTCATCAGATACTTCCCAGATATAGATGAAAAAAAGTGTGAAGCTTGGAAATTCATCAAGAACCCATTTCAGTGTGAAGTGACTGATGTTTTGGATGAAGTGCAAGAGGAGTTTCTTGGGCTGAAGTTCAACTCCCCAGCTAAGGAAGACTTCAAAGAACTGGATCTTGAAACATTCTGGGTCGATTACCTTCCTGTTTACCCTCTGATCTCACATTAGGCTCTTTGGATTTTAGCTATGTTTGGATCTACGTATCTTTGTGAAGCTGCATTTTCCATGCTTGTTGCTGTCAAGACCAAGTACAGAAACAGGCTGAATATTGAAAGGGACTTATGTTGTGCCTGCTTTGGCATTCAACCACGCATTGAAGATCTTGTAGCTAAGAAGCAGTGTTAAGTATCTCACTAATAATTTGACTGATTCATATTCGATACAAAAAGCAACAACTTTTTTTTGCTAAGAAGCAGTGTTAAATATCTCACCTTTTGTATAATGTGATTATATATAAACTTATACATATTTTGTATAATGTGACTAATTCATATTCAATAAAAAGACTAAAAACATATTTTAGATTTTATTTAAAATTTGGGAGGGAATTTTATTCATTGATGCAAGGAGTCATGGAGAGAAAGACAAATTCCTAGGAAAAGCATAGTAGTTAAGAACTTCTACCTAACATGCTGTCATCTGTTTTCCTTTCTTTCTTTTTGCAATTATTTATATTTAGATAAGTTAAAATTTTTGATCTTTCTGATTTCCAGAGCAGACAAGTGGATGGAGTATTGATGGCAGTAAAACTACTGAATTACTATTTTATTTGTTTCAGTCATTTGACTATGGCCATGCTGGAGCATCGCCTTTAGTCGAGCAAATTGACCCCAGGACTTATTCTTTGTAAGCCTAGTACTTATTCTATTGGTCTCTTTTGCCGAACCGCTAAGTTAATGTTGTTTAATGTTTCAAGAAGTACAATTTCTAAATTCATGTTGGTATTCCAAAACCAAGGTAAAAGCATTCTCTGGCAAGTGTAATTCTAGAGAGTAGGCAAAGGTCACAGGGGGGAACCACAGAATAGTGAAATATATTGAATCAAAAAATTATCAAACTATGGCAACAAAAGTAACAACAAAGCTAAACCACTTGGCCAATCTTGTGCCAACCTAGACCATTCGTTGTGTGCTCCATACAGCTGGATATCAGAAGAGGGTTGAAATCGCTAAACATCTCCTGTCCCCCATCAAGATTGATAAGAGGGAAAAAAATGTGTCTAGACTATCAGAAGGGGTTAGTGTCTCAATGGAACAATGTTGTCTTCTCTGATAATTCAACATTCAATCTCTTTCGTACTTCAGTAGAAGTTTACAGCTTGAGATAACCCAAAGAAGCCTCCAACCCTGACTGTTTGGCCCCTGCCATGAAGTATGGAACTGGGTCTGTGAGGGTTTTGGTAGTCGTATCCCTTTAGTTGTTTAACAAGGCAGAGGATTATCTGAGTATTTTGGCTGATCATATCTATCCTGTATTGCAAACATTATTCTCTGAGGGTAGATCAGTTTTCCAGGACAATAATGCACCAATTCACACAATTAATGTTATTCAAAATTGGTACAAAGAGCACAAATGTAAAGTAAACCACTTGGATTATCCCCAATAATCACTGGATCTCAATATAATCAAACATTTATAGTGCATTCTAGAGCAGCAAGTGAGGTGCCACTTCCCTCCACCACCAATAATTGTAGATTATTTGTAACTGAAAATTAACATGCCAGTGTTAAACAATTTTGACTCTTGTCTCACCATCTTATATTGATTCTCTGGGACTGATATACAGACATCCTTGAATGCAAGTTCCAGTGATATGCACTGCATATTTTGGCTTCACCATTGGTTACTTCTGGACCAAGCTCTTCTCTCACATAATCCAGCTCTGTCCATAAACCTTTACATCTCCAATATCCTTGTTCTCTCTAGGAGTTGTTAATGATTTATATTTTCAGCATCACACTCTACTCAAAAGCTTTGGAAAGAGCTTGCACATGTCCTGCTGCACAAGCCTAAGTTCCTTTACCGATTCCCAAGGAGTTTGCACCTTGTTTACTGAGATCATTTATAATTTTTGGTTGCAGAAACTAATTGTATTTCTACACTCGATCAACTGAAGTATCACATCTGAAGGAGGCAGCTTGAACTGAGGAGATTCGTTTTCAAAATCAATATGGATAGCTTTGACCAACAGCTTCTTAGTCATCGTTGTGAAAGCAAAGATTGATTTATTCAACATAAGTTGCACTTTATGAAATGAATAGCTTATTGCAGCTGAATAGGTTCTTCATTTCAGAACCAGTAGTTTATTAGGTGTCTTGTCGCATTGCTTGTTTCTATTGCACATCATATGTAGTAACGGTGCTTCAGATGCCTTTGTTTTGGCTGTATTCAATGAAGAAATTTGCTATGATTTCAAACACATTTGATGAACACTTTAGATGTGAGTTTCAACAACTTTTTGATATTCTGTTCCCCCATCAGTGCACTTAGTAGTTTCACATCTTGCTGATCCATTATTTCAATATACAATCTGTATCTTACTTCTTTATGAGACTATCTTGGAACTGTGTCCTTATGACTAGCAGGAACATTGGCTTCAAATTTTGGTACAAGGCCAGTGATTTTGGGAGAGGGAGAAAGTCAATTACATCGACCCCAGTATTCAACTGGTCCTTATTTCATCAACAGCAAAAGAACGAAAACAAAGTCTACCTCAGCGGGATTTGAACTCAGAACACAAAGAGTCAAAATACTGCTAAGCATTTTTCCCAGAATGCTAATGATACTGCCAGCTCACTGTCTTAACTTGCAGGAATATTGATTTTGAATTTTGGCATAAGACCGGTAATTTTTTGAGAAGGGGGATAGTCAATTATATCCACCCCAGTATTTAACTGGTCTTATTTTAGCAACCCCCAAAAATATGAAAGGCAAAGTTGACCTCAGTGGAATTTAAAATCAGAATACAAAGAAAGACAAAATACTGCTAAACATTTTTCGCCCAGCATGCTAATGATTCTGCCAGCACACCACTTTAACTGGCAGGAATATTGTCAAATATTCCCCTTTATCAACTACATCTTTCTTTGTGACTCCCATAATAAACCAGCAAGCAGATACTCAGTGGCTAGTTCTACCAGGCCTGTTTCTATACACACAGTTGAGTTCTTGGCTACTGATGAACAGGATTCAGTTTCTACATCTGATCATAGGCCATAGGGGCTTTGCACTTACATTACTCATGAAAAAATAAAAGTCCAGAATGTATTTCTTTTTGTTTTATATAGGGTTATAATTGAGTTCATCAACTAGGTTTCTAATTAATGCCATTTGCTTGGCTTTAAGAAGAAAAATTTAAAAAAAAACATTTTGTGAGAAAGTAGAGCAGTAACATTCATAT
>NC_043001.1:125143285-125153285 GCF_006345805.1 Octopus sinensis | reverse complement strand
AGCAGTGGTGTGATGTTCCAAAAGCAGAGTAGCCAGAGTAAGGATTAGATGGAAACAAAGAATTTTTCTGTAAGCATAAAGAGCAGAGTATATGATGCTTGTATACAAAGTGCAATAAAACATGGTAATAGGACATGGACCTTGAATGATCATCATCTTCCTCTTCCTTCTCCTCTTCCTCCTCCATCTCTTCCTCCTCCACCTCCTCTTCCTACTTCTCCTCCTCTTCCTTCTCCTCTTCTCTGCTTCTTCTTCCTCCTCTTCCTTCTCCTCTTCCTTCTCCTCTTCTCTGCTTCTTCCTCCTCCTCTTCCTTCTCCTCTTCCTCCTCCACCTCCTCCTCCTACTTCTCCTCTTCCTCTTCTCTGCTTCTTCTTCCTCCCCCTCCTCCTCATCATCATCACTTTAAAGTCTATTTTCCATGTTGGCATGGGTCGGACAGTTTGACAGGGGCTGACTAGGCAGAAGACTGCACCAGGCTTCACTGTTTGTTTTGGCAGTGCTTTTATGGCTGGATGCCTTTCCTAATACCAACCTCCTTACAGAGTGGACAATCCCTAAGTCATAAAAATGTTTCTATTTCTTTCTTCAACAACAGTCGTTATCAGCTGGGGTCCATATAAGATCTTTGTGGGGGTCCATGTAACAAAATAGTAAATTGGGGGTCCATAACAGTATATTGTTGCAGACTTTTGATTTTTCTAATTTCAGAGTTCTTTATAAAAAAAATTGCATCTACAAAACGGAACAGTTTGAGGATAGAAACCATGTCTAAACACAATAGCTTATAGACATACTTTGAATGTAATTCTGTATAAATCTTGCATAATTTTTTTTTTATACTTAAGACCATCAGAAACGTTAAGATATCAGCCTCTACCCACGTTGTCATGCTCTGATTAAAAGGTTACGGCATAGATTAGATTACTTAGATAAGTTTCGGCCGAAGTTGACTCAGGACATGTCTAATTTAATAGCACCACCTGGAAGAGATACACAGTCAGCTCTGGGGAACCGTAGCCCATTCAAGCAGAGGGTTATTGTTTTCAGAGACATATCTGGGTGTTGGTGGTTTATCTGGTTTTTGTTGGGGGTAATCATCTAGGGATCGTTTGAATACTGTGAAGTCACTTTCCTCCTTTATGTGTGTCTGACACGATGTTGAAGAGAGCAGGGCCAATTGAAGTGAAATAGTTCTGTCGTAGTGTTATGATACGACACGAACATTTCTGTAGTGGACGGATAGCACAGGGGTCAAGCCTCAGGCGAATTTTAAAGATGGGCAATGTTGATAGAATATTTTCCACATCATACAGAAGATATAGAGCTCATGGCAGTGGTGGAGGGAGCAAAGCCTGAGCTTTTTGAGTCAATCCCAATAGTCAAGGCTTGTCATGTCATCCTCTGCAGACCTCCGCCAAGCAGTTTATTTTAAGATAGATACGCGAGTAAAATTACTAATAGAGAAATGAAAATAAACTTTGGAATCAGCAATGCCACCATAGGTTATGTGGAAACGATGAACGTGTTTTCAAGGGAGATAATCAAAGAACGTAACATTGTAATATTTCATGTAAAGTAGATATAACAAAAGAAAGATCCTTCAGGAATCCATAAAAATTCCCGGATTACTACCAAAATTTCTTCATCTGTTCTTTGTGTCATTACCAACTTTTCCTGCAAGTTTCATTAAATACCATTCTCAACATTTTGAGTTATTTTGCACACAGGCAGACAGACGGACAAACCAACACTGATAAAAACATAACCACCTTCTTTGGCAGAGGTAAAAAATGATCAGGAACCTCTGTTCTACAATAACAAGGATGTAAAATTGTTTCAGTTCCTTTTCTTTTTTATGTAGACAAAAATGAAGCAAGCATGCATTGCTAGATGAATGATATTAGCATATATGATTGAAAGAGGACAAATGAGCTGAGAGAACAGCTGGATATAAAAGGAATCGGATGTATAGAGCAAACTGCACTGCTCTGTGCATGTGGTGAGTATGGATGATGTCAGTTGTATGAAGATGAAATGAATGCTTCAAGCATTTATAGTCTGTGGAAGAGGGAGATCTAGAGAGAGTTGGGATGAAGTGATGAAGAAGACTGATCTTAAGAGGCTGTAATGGTTTTAGGGCTGTAATTATTTATCATCAACCTATCACAAGTGTACTTATCTGAAATAACAAGTTACGCCATCATCATCATCATCATCATCGTTTAACGTCCGTTCTCCATGCTAGCATGGGTTGGACTGTTCGACCGGAGATCTGGGAAGCCAGAAGGCTGCACCAGGCTCCAGTCTTATCTGGCAATGTTTCTACAGCTGGATGCCCTTCCTAACGCCAACCACTCCGTGAGTATAGTGGGTGCTTTTTACGTGCCACCTGCACAGGTGCCAGGCGAGGCTGGCAACGGCCACGGTCGGATTGGTGTAATTTATGTGCCACCGGCACGGAAGCCAGTCGAGGCGGCGCTGGCATCGGCCACGAGTTGGATAGTGCTTTTTACGTACCACCAGACCAGGGATCCTGGCTGGTTCAATTCGATTTCGCTTTCGCTTTCGTTTGCCCCAACATGTCTTCGCAAGTAAAGGGGGGTTGGCATGGGTGCCAATCATACAAAAATATCCATGGCTATCCAAACTCCAGACGATACTGTCCCACTCCAAAATGAGCTACTCCTTATTTATATCAATAAGTAGATTAAAACAATATGAAATATAATACATTGAAATTTCAGATTCTTCATTACAAAAAGAATACACACAAATCACAATATTTGATGCCAGAATGATTCAGAGCGCGAATGATATACGGGATTATACTAGGCGCAGGAGTGGCTGTGTGGTAAATAGCTTGCTAACCAACCACATGGTTCTGGGTTCAGTCCCACTGCGTGGCATCTTGGGCAAGTGTCTTCTGCTATAGCCTCGGGCCGACCAAAGCCTTGTGAGTGGATTTGGTAGACGGAAACTGAAAGAAGCCTGTCGTATATATGTATATGTATGTGTGTGTATATGTTTGTGTGTCTGTGTTTGTTCCCCTAGCATTGCTTGACAACCGATGCTGGTGTGTTTACATCCCCGTCACTTTGCGGTTCGGCAAAAGAGACCGATAGAATAAGTACTGGACTTACAAAGAATAAGTCCCGGGGTTGATTTGCTCGACTAAAAGTGGTGCTCCAGCATGGCCGCAGTCAAAATGACTGAAACAAGTAAAAGAATAAAAGAGTAAAGAGTAACTAATATAAACAGTTATAAATTGATAGTTATAAATATGCAATTTTCTGTCAATATATCCACAATTGATTGACAAATATATTTCACTTGAATAATGCATTCAAGTACCTAAACACTCATATTCATAAACTAAGATATGATTAAAATATAATAGCATGGAGAACGGACGCTAAATGATGATGTATAAAGATATGATAAAAATTAAAATATAATTAAAAAATTTTCAGTTGTCTTCCTTCAATATATCGGCACATATTAGACAATAATAATTCACTTAAATAAATATTCACACTTGTTACTAATACACTAACTCACTAAAAAATAGGAAGCTAAAATATCAATATTCTTTGGAAAATCATAAGCGGTCTTTGTGGCAAATTCATGAAATATTGAATATTTCTTCCTCCACCAAAATGACGCTATGTATGTTATTTATTTTTATTTCAATGAGGGCTGGCTGAAAAGTTCATAGGCTGACCAAGATACTCTCATGGAATGAGGTTTATTTTTCGACATAGTTCCTATTGAGGTTCACACACTTCTTCCATTGGTGCTGCAGAACTTGGATCCCATTGGTGAAGAAGCTTTCATCCTGTTGGTCAAAGAAGTCATGATCAATAGATATGACATCATTATTACTACAATACTGGTTCCCAGATGGGGCCAAATCAGAATAGGGAGGGTGATCAACCAGTTCAAAGCCACAATCATGCACAGCAGCAATTGAAAGTAAAGACTTATGTGCTGGAATATTGTCCTGACGAAACAAGAACCCTTTTGTCAGTTTTCCTGGGCATCTGGTTTTGATAACCTTTCATAACTGTCTAAGCAATTTGGCATAATACTCTCCATTGGTGATGGGCTCTTGTTACAGTTGTAAAAGAATTGGTCACAAGAGTTCACACTGCAGAACAAAATTATGAAGGTCAAATGTTAAAAATTCTAGAGTGCTTTCAGCAAAAACAAAAATTGACTCCCAAATAAGAAAATTCGTACACATAAAAATAAATGGAATATATATTAAACTTCAATTGGATACTAGAAGTGATATTTTAATAATATATATGGACACATGGAAGAAAATAGGGAAACCTATGTTGAGAAAAACAGTGAAATCTGCTCATATTGTGATAGGTGACAAATTACATTTCACTGGCAAAATGTGGACTAATATCACATTTTGAGGGAAAACATACAAGGCAAAATTCTTCATTGTCAAAAATGCAACCGATCTGTTTGATACTGATTGGTTAGAATTATTTGATTTATGGGACCTCCTTATATATCTCTATTGTAAAAATGTAAATGGTTGTTCCTTTAAAAATAATTTATCTGAAGAGTTAAAGAGAAAATTTTTTTTTCTCAGACAAACTAGGTCAACGCACAAAGACTGAAGCATATTTTGAATTAGATGATAACATTACACTTGTGTTGAAGCCTAATAGTAAAGTGCCTTTTGTGACAATACAGCAAGTGGACGATGAATTGGATAGATTGGCAAAAAACAGAATCATTGAAAATGTGGATTACGCGAAATGGGAAGCTCTGTATAAATAAGAAAAACAACAAAATTAGGTTGTGTGCCAATTTTTTGACCAGTTTAAATGACTGTTTAAAAATGAACCATTATCCACTACCGACCCCAGAAGATATTTTTACAAAACATTTAGTGACAGAGGGTACTGACTAGCACCGCTTTTTAAAAATTCGTTGTTTACACATATCTTTCCTCCATTTAGGAGGAAAAATATTTTCAAAACTCGCTCTGTCTGATGCATATCAACAAATCAAAGTAGACAAAAAATGCTCAGAGCTGTTAATGGTCAACACGCACATAGGTCTACTCAAATACAATAGACTACTTTTGGACTGAAGGTAACACCTGCAATATTTCAATAGGTGATGGACATGATGTTGGCAGACTGTCAATTTACTATTCCTTACCTTGATGATGTGTTAATCAAACGTGAATCATGGAATGAGCATATTGAACACATGAAGTGTATCTTTAAAAAGATTAAGGATTATGGTTTCAAACTCACTGAATTTTTTTTTCTTTTTTGCCTAAAATCAAATACATGCCATAAAGCACATCTTTACTCCAGCCTACCATCCGAGGTCAAAATGGGTAGGTGGAAAGATTTGTCGACACGCTCAAAAGAGCAAAGTAATGATGAGGAATTAACGAAATTTTTGAGAGTATATAGAACAGGGGTGGGGAAACACCCGTCCGTAGGTGCAAGTGCGCATGCAAGCCTATTTTATTGCACCCACTCTAGTTGCTATACTTGTATATACAAAATATAGTAAACTTTTCAATTATAAAATTTATACAATATTCGTATGTCTATTTGCGATATGACTTAAAATGGTTAGACTTGAACAGAAAATCGTCCGGTAATTGCCATTTGAATGAAATTTCTGATTTTATTATAAAACACATATTGGTAGGTTTGTACCACCCACTTGAGAGCCAATACACTCTAGCTGAAAAGTATAGAATACCCCATAAATAATATAAGCGTCCTAAATTAAGTGGTAGCGTTGATGAAGATGTTACACGTTAATTTAATGTGTTAAACTTATCTTTATTAATGTATATTGAATTATACATAGATCTATACAAGATTTACACAGATGTAAGAGTTAGAACGTGTGATCTGCTGGCGGACCTTTTTCTTTGAAATTTTTGCCCGCCACACTAAAAAGCTTCCCCACCCCTGATATAGAATAACGCCAATTCCAAATACTAATTCAGGAAAATCGCCATCAGAGTTAATGTTCACGTGTAAAATAAAATCGATCTTCGATAAATTGCCAGGAAAAAAATACATATAAAGGAAGACAAAAAATACATTTAAAGAAAATACAAGAAATATTACAAAACATTTTGAAGTAGGAGATAAAGTTCATTTTAAAAATTACAAAAATGGTAAAGAAGGTTGGGAGGATGGCTGTGTAATCAAAAGATTAGGTAACATGATGTATTAGGTTGTCAAGAAAGCTCTTGCGAAATTTTAAATTTTGGTTTTAAATTATGTATTTTCAAATTAATTTTCGTTAAATTACTTTAACTTTATATATCACTTTAAAGCCCGTTTCTCGCTCTATTTAATCGTGTTACTCGTTTTCTTTTTGAATAATTAGACCGTTTTTACCAGAACGTTGAATACAACATGGACAAAAAGCAAATTTGCACAATTTTCTTATTCCAGTTCAAGCTAGGTCGAAAAGCTGGTGAAACAGTACGCGATATCAACGATGTGTTTAGCCCAGGATTCACTAATGAACGTACAGCACAATGGTGGTTCAAGAATTTTCATAGCCGTGACGAGAGTCTTGAAGATGATAAGTGTAGTGGTTGGCCATTGGATGTTAACAATGATCAACTAAGAGCCTTAGCGGAAGCCAATCCTCGCACAGCTGTTGGAGAGCTTGCTTCTGAATTAGACATAACTTATACCACAATTTCCGACAACTTGAAAGAGATTGGAAAAACAAAAATACTTGAGAAATGGGTGCCGCATGAACTGACCGATACCAAAAACAAAAAACAAAAAAAAAACGCTGTTTTGAAGTGTTGTCTTCCCTTCTATTACTCAACAAGAACAACTTGTTTCTCGACCGGATTGTGACTTGTGATGAAAAGTGGATTCTTTACGACAGCTGGCAACGCTCAGATCAGTGTTTGGACGTCGACAAAGCTCCATGCCCGAAGCCAAAGTTGCACCAAAAGAAGGTCATGGTGACTGTTTGGTGGTCTGTGGACGGTCTCATCCATCACAGCTCTTTGGATCCATGCGAAACCATTATGGCGGAGAAGTACTGTCAGCAAAAGGATGAAATGCATAAGAAACTCAGACAACAACAGCCAGCATTGGTCAATAGAAAAGGACCAATTCTTCTCCACAACAACGCTCAGCCGCACGTCGCACAACTAACCCTGCAGAAGCTGAACGAATTGGGCTACGAAATTCTGCCTCATCCGCCATACTCACCAGACCTCTCGCCTACCGACAACCACTTTTCAAGCATCTCGACCACTTCCTGCGTGAGAAATGCTTCAAAAACCAAGACGATGCCAAACACGCCTTAAACGACTTCATCGCCACCAGAACGCCGGATTTTTACACTACTGGCATAAATAAACTTGTTTCACATTGGCAAAAGTGTATCGATTCTGATGGTGTTTATTTCGATTAATAAAGTTTTGTTTGAGCCGAGATATGTGCATCTGAATTTAAAATTTAAAAACCGCAAGAACTTTCTTGACAACCTAATATTTAATTAAAGGACAATATTTGGAACATGAGAGACACCTTAACCAGTCAAAGATGAAGCATACAGAAGGACGAAGGGTAATACCAATGGAAGTCTTCTATGATATGTTTGAAGTGTCAACACCAAGAGATATTGAACCCTATAGAACTAGCTTCAGAAACGAAAACAAACTGAATATCTGGAAGTAATACCTGAACAAAAAAGATATCAAATTTTCAAGAAAAAGAAAAACAAAAACAAGAGTGCTTAGTACAATGAAAAGAAAAAGTGCTTTGTGCAATGAACAGTACTACCCTTAAAAGTCGGGTAACAGTTAAGATACAATGGCTAAAAGAAAAAAGAGAGAGAGGTGTTAGAAAGAAAAAAATAAAAGAAATTCCACTTTCTCACAGTAGTCAAAATCTCAAAAGGGGAGATGTTGTGATGAGAGTTATGACACCCCCCTTGTGAGAGATAGACTGGTCCAAGTAAAGTATAAATAGTAACGATCCAAGTGAGTTCAAAAAGTTCAGAGTTTGAAGTCAAGTGAAGTTCGTGTTAGTTTGCAGTGAAGTCGGAAGGTGTCAGTTGGTTAGTTCACAAGGAATATCAATTGTTGGTTCATAAAGAGATTTGTTAGCTTGTTACATTGTTTTTACCGTTGTCTAGTTATCTTATTTATTGTATGTAACAATCTACGTTGCAACATCAGGCGATAAGGATTTTGAAGCTCAAGTATGCTATTTAACAATTTAATTGTGATACAACTTGCTAAATAATGGAAGACCCATTAGCTTCCATAGTACAGTTGCAAAAACAACAACAAGAGGAGCAACAGGAGTTTCAGAAGCAACTATTACTGCAACACCTACAACAACAATTATTGGAACTATATTCAAAGAAGTCCAAAGATGAGGCAAGTTCGTTTTTGCCAGATGGCATTTCAAACTTGATTAATGAATTCAGTTATAACTCAGAGGAAGGTATAACTATTGCATCACACTACTAAAGGTAGGAGAAGATTTTAAAGCAAGATTGCACATAATGGTCGGATAAACAAAAAGTGAGATTGTTATTGCGAAAATTAGCTCCAATTAGAGCATGAATGTTACTGTGATTTTTTATTGCCCAAAAACCCAATGAAATTTGTTTTAAAGGAACAATATAATTACTGTCTAACAAATTCGGTGATAAAACTTCTTTATTAAACACTTGAATGGAGTGCTAGAATATAACGAAAAAAGAGAATTATGATTTTATCACATATGTAGGAACAGTCAACAGGGTGTGTGAAGTAGAAATCGAACAAACACATTGTTGTGATGGGAGTTACGACCCCATCGTTTGCAAGAGATAGACTGGTCCAAGTAAAGTATAAATAGTAATGATCTGAATGAGTTCAAAAGGTTCAGAGTTTGGAGTTGAGTGAAGTTCGTGTTATTTCACAGTGAGGTCAGAAGATGTTGGTTGGTTAGTTCACAAGGAATATTGATTGTTGGTTCATAAAGAGATTTGTTTGTTCATTACATTGTTTTTACTGTTGTCTGGTTATCTTTTCCCCGACTGCCTCCGTGCCAGTGGCACGTAAAAAGCACCATTCGATTGTAGCCGTTGCCAGCCTCACCTGGCCTCTGTGCCGGTGGCATGTAAAAAGCACCATCCGATCGTGGTCGTTGCCAGCCTCAACTGGCCTCTGTGCCAGTGGCACGTAAAAAGCACCATCCGATCATGGCCGTTGCCAGCCTCGCCTGGCCTCCGTGCTGGTGGCATATAAAAAGCACCATCTGATCGTGGCCATTTGCCAGCCTCGTCTGGCACCTGTGCAGGTGGCACGTAAAAAGCACCCACTACACTCACGGAGTGGTTGGCATTAGGAAGGGCATCCAGTTGTAGAAACTCTGCCAGATCAGATTGGAACCTGGTGCAGCCATCTGGTTAGCCAGACCTCAGTCAAATCATTCAACCCATGCTAGCATGGAAAACGGATGTTAAACAATGATGATGATGATAATGTACATATATATATACACACACACACATTCACATACACACATATACATATATACATGTATACAACAATCACAGACACACAAACACACACACACGCATATATATATATATACATATATACGACAGGCTTCTTTCAGTTTCTGTCTACCAAATCCACTCACAAGGCATTGGTCGGCCCGAGGCTATAATAGAAGACACTTGCCCAAGGTGCCACGCAGTGGGACTGAACCCGGAACCATGTGGTTGGTAAACAAGCTACTTACCACACAGCCACTCCTGCACCTACATGTGTATGTTCTTATGTTAAGGGATCTAATTTTTGATTCATTATAATTTTGGTGACATCTTATTCTTTCTGGTGGATGTTTTTGGTCAAAAAAAAAAAATTTTGCTTTGACGTTAGTGTTTTGGTTGGTTGGTTAGTTGGTTCCCTATACATAGAAACAGGTTTTGATTGGCAGTGAGTTTTGTGATGTCACTTTATTT
>NC_043001.1:125065785-125138285 GCF_006345805.1 Octopus sinensis | reverse complement strand
TTGCATAACTATAATTACCTATAAAAGATATGATTGGTTAATGTGAGGGTTGTTTCAGTAAAATAATATAAGAATTGCATAATGACTATGGTTACACCTAAGTTTGGGAAAATTATTTCAAGAAATTACGTAATGTCTATACTTAATCTGGAAAGATTTATTAGTATTAACTGGGTTAATATTTCTAAAAAATATCTCAAGTTTTAATATATACCAAGGTTTAAAAGAACTTTTGTTAATAAAAATTTAATGGAAGAAAATATAAGTTTTTTGGAAAGGGTATAGTTAGATAAACCA
Source organism: Octopus sinensis (assembly GCF_006345805.1). NCBI lineage: Eukaryota > Metazoa > Mollusca > Cephalopoda > Octopoda > Octopodidae > Octopus > Octopus sinensis. The sequence continues at coordinate 125,137,988 of NC_043001.1, read as the reverse complement.
ATGTTTCTATTTGTGTGGTAGCTATTTAACAATGATGAATGATGAAAGCTAAAGTCCTCAGTGGTGAAAATGGAAATGAAAATGTAAAAGGCAAAACCAACATTGGTGAAGCTTCATCTTAAATGTAAAAGGATGAACTTAAAAATCAAAAGGCATTTTGGTTACTGTTCTGCCATCTATCACATTTGAATATGAATAATTTCATATCATTTTCTTTTCCTTGTATGTGTGTGTGTGTAATACATACCTAAATGTATGTTTGCCTATAAAAGTGTAATTATTTGGAAATAAAATAATTCCGAGTTCCCACCAGCATGGTAAATGATAGATTGGTCAAGTGAGTAATGGAGTCTCTATGTATTCGCTCTTCCTGCTAAATACAGCAGTTGCTGTAACTTCCACAACTCACACCCAACTTAAAAATGATGAGATGGGCATAGTTGGGGTACCTTTGAACATGGGTCTGCTTTATTGGAGTTGAATAGTGACTAAACACCAACATACTCATATACTCACATACAGGGTGGGGACAAAGGAAATGATTAAAATATTCTTGATTGGTTTTCACGGTTACTGAATCGCAAGTTTGAAGATAATAAAGTAATCATGATCATAGTTCTCCAGAAAATATGTTATTATATACTTTCAACAGGTAGCATAAAATTTTAAATCGATGATTAAAAGACTTCAAAAGCTGAACATGTGACTAACATAACAACCAAGTAACCTTATCCATGTTGGTTAGGTGTTGCTGTCTCATTGTGTAACTTCATACAGGAGTGGTCTTTACTACAAAGCTGAGGGAGCAAAGACAGCCAAAGTTGAATGCAAAACATGTAAATCATAAGCATTTATAAGAAATTGAAACTCTGCACATGTTTCCGCTTCATTGAGCATCACCAGCAAAGTGAAGCGCCATCTTGTTACTTTGAAGGAGGTGGCAAGCGCGCTTTATTAAGTTGCATTGAGATACAGAGATATATATTTTCAACATAGAAATGTTGAGTTGTTTACAAAATAAACAATTGGAGATGAAATCTGCTTGCTAAAAATATCACTAACAGTAGTGGTTCTTTACTACTACTACTACTACTACTTTTTTTAACACTGTACTTGCTGCAATTAAAAATATTACTACTAATTATAACTTTCTTTTGTAATGATAGGGTGTGATTCAAGTAAGAATTGGTTGTCGTTTCCGACAGGTACACAGAATTATTGTAGCATCTGACGACATACTGGTGGTATTTAGTTACATTTTTTACGTTCTGAGTTCAAATCTCACCAATGTCTCGTTGACTTTTATATTTAGTAGACGATAGAATAAAATAACAAGTACTAGGTTGATTTATTATTCCTATAAAAGTACGAGGAATGTGAATGGAATTATAATAGAAACAAGCTATATAGTGCTACGCGTATCAATCTTTGTCTGGTAGTATATTTCTAAAAGGAAGATAATTTTTTTTTACTTTTGAAATATTTGATGAATTGTAAATTGTTTATGAATAAGTTACACAGTTATATAAAAGCATAGGAACCACAACATAATGTTTATTGTAAACAAAAACCTCATGGATATTTCAAGTATCAAACAGAAAAGCGCGACGCAGTAGAATATATTTTCGAAACATGGGTTGCGAAAGATTATTGAATCTGCTAAAACGGGTGGGAATCGTTGAGAGAAAGAGAAATAAAGAGGGAGAATGGGAGAAAGAGAGAGAGTTTCTTTCTGATGTGTGGAAATGTAGAGACTGGAAATTTGGCTGGAGAAAATTGTGGCTTCTGATTGATGAAAATCTGCTGACGTCATAGAGTTAATTTGAGGCACGGTAGGATTGGCAGACTATTTATCAATGAGTCGGAACAGTAATCTCAGTTGACTGAAGTGACTTCGGTGGAACTTAAGTGAAAAGGCACTCAACTGTTTGTTCGTGAATACCAAAAATTAGTTTTTAGCTTTCGTGTAAACACATCGAAAGCGAATAAAAAGAAAACAAAACACCTCTATATATTGTTTCATCCTCATTATACAAAGCGTTAAGTAGCTATTTTTTCCCCTCTACTTTTGGACTCACGCAACGATGGAATTAAGACTAGGTCATATAATCTTTCTGGCTATTCTGGTCCGTAAGTATTTTAATAATTCATTCCATTACAGCGCTATCAAAAAATGTTTGCGCGTATTTTATAAATACAAGTACATACTCTCATCTCTCTGCCTATTTAGATTTTATCACAAGAAATACTTCTATACTCTCTCTCTCTCTCTCTCCTTTTCTCTGTCTCATATATTTAACATTAATGTTTTTATAACAGGCTTCCTGCATCATTGTTATTCCGAGTTTCTGTTTAATAATAAGAATAATAAGACTCAGCTTCTAAAGTAAAATATTTATTTAGATTCTACTTTTTTTGTTTTGGATATTTTTATTTTCACGCTTGTAAACTCAAATGTTTATTTCCCTAATACGTTGTGTGGTAGAATCAAAATTGTTTTCATAAAAGTCCCTTTCTGTAATTCTTTTTCTCTTTTATGTAGTTCTCTTGTTTTTCTTTTCTAATTGTCTACACTTGTAAGTAAGTACCACTAATTGACTGATTTCAGATTAACAGAAAGATAGCTATACTAAAGGGTGTAACCGTGGCTATTCCGTCCTTGGTGCTAATGTAGTTAGTGTATTTAGGAAACACATTACATTTTTTTTTCCCCTCCTCAAAACTAGTAATTTGAGTTTGACGAGAACTGCTATTTCAAGCATGTCTATTGTTTTAAGTTGTATATGTCATTTTGGCGAAGTTTCGCATGTCGCTGTGCTACTACAACCGAAACTATGCCGTCATGGCGAAGTTACTACAACCGAAACTATGCCGTCATTTTTATTATTATTGAATCTACATTCCAGAATTTCTTCTCTTTATTTATTTATTTTTTTTGCGAAATATGTACAAAAATACGGAGTTTATGATTCATGTGTGAGTGTGTTCTTGATACTCGTTTAGAACAAGTAGTTTTACACCAATTACACTATTTTTTTCTTAGTTTAAAGGCCGTGGACTGAAGATGTGAAATTTCCGAAGCCTCTCTCCCACCCCCCTTTCGCGAGCGCGCATTTTTTTCATGATAGTCGTTTAGAACAAGTTGTTTTACACCTATTACGCTGTTTTTGTTTTTGTTTTTGTGCCCGGTTCAGACGCTTTCGGAAATTCCCGATATAAATTTTCCGAGGCCTCTCCCCCACCCCCCTTTCGCGTGCGCGAATTTTTTTTTTCATATTCGTTCATAGGAAGTTGTTTTACACCTATTACACACATTTTTTTTTTGATTTTCTGATATGCGTAACGCTTCATATTAACCAGTTTACTATTTAAGGGACATTTGTTTTCATTCACGCGAATCAATGGAAAACGGTCGGAATGACAAATTTTGTTATTGAATCTCGATCTCAGCCAAACACCGAATCTTAATCCTTCGAAAATACGTGCGTATAGATTATCCTCCGCTGAAAGAAAGAAAGAAAGAAAAAGTGTCGGTTGAAATAAAGATTTAAAAAAAAAGATGGTATTACTGCATTTTCGCTCGTCCATTCTTTTCCTCTTGCTCTTCCGTATCTTCTTAATCTTTACACTGATTAAAGTTGAACTTTGGCGTCGGAAAAGCTACAGCTTAAAAATAAATTTAGTAAAAATCGTTATTTGAAACTAGAGCCTTTTTTTTTTTTTTTTTTTTTTCATTTAATTAATAGCTTTTTTCTCCTTGCAAAAAAAAACCCAAAAACTTTATGTATTAGATAATTTTTAGAAATATATTTTATGGTGAATAAAATTTTATTAGTGAATTTTTCATAGAAAAATATCCCCCACTTATTAATAAAACGGTATGAAATGAATTTTTTTTTTTTTAAGCAGCAAGTTTTCGAAGCTTTTTCGCCTGGAAACATCAAGATTATCGTGTGAAATTATATTTTTTTAATAGACAAATTAATAAAGAAGTTACTTTCCATTTACGCGAAAGAAATTATACAACGTATGATATACTCCATAAATATGTGGCATACGTAGTTAGGCAATTCCGCCGAGGTCGACTTTGCCTTTCATCCTTTCGGGGTCGATAAATTAAGTACCAGTTACGCACTGGGGTCGATGTAATCGACTTAATACCTATGTCTGTCCATGTTTGTCCCCTCTATGTTTAGCCCCTTGTGGGTAATAAAGAAATAGGCATATGTAGTTAGTACAGCGAGCTCCGGAAAAGATGAATTAAGTTTCGAACCTCGGAGGAAGCTCTCTAGATTTTTTTTTTTCCATTTACGTTTGTGTTAAAGGTTTCGGCGTCATTCAGCTTCCATTTTAATTCTTCTAAACAGTGTGCTAAACTAAGTACATGTTCTTAATGTATTTAAGCGCGGTATCTTGAATAATGAGTTTTATCGGACACAAATAAACCACGAACTCTTGCTTTGGCCTACTTGAAATCTTATATATACATTCTCTGTATTTATATGTATAAATGTATGTGTACGGGGCGGGGAGGTGACAAGGCCATGCCTCTTTTACAACTTAATTGCCTAGTTTATTAGTAATGCATAGTTTTTTGTTAAAAATTTGTAGATTAAAATGTTAAGCAAGAAAAAATATAAAGAAAATAAATCGATGTGCATTTAAACGTTGCACAACGTAATGTCGTATATGAAGAATGGGACACTGCAGATTATTATGCAGAAATACTTTTCTTCGATCTCTATGTAGTAGACTGATTCGTTTGTGCCTTTTTATTATTGCTTAAACTAAACGCCAACTAGAAATTTATTTTTACGTATATTTTTATTTCGTATTGGTATAATCAGGTTGTGATAGATTGTTTTCAATGTTGTGCAGCGACCATGAATGAAAATATTGAATGTTTGAAAAGGCATAAACTTTTCTGGGTGTAATAAAAAAGAAAAGGCAATCTTTCGTCTCTGGTAGACCTTTCCGTCGATTTCCGTAAAAAAATTCTTTTTTTTTTTTACATATGGGCTTGCGGGAACTTTTGAAGTAATGAGAGCGAAAGACACTAAGAGAAAGTGATTGTATGACGTGGGAAGTTCTTTTGAAGTTACCGTGCATGGCAAGCATTGATGTACATGTGTGTGTGTGTTTGATGAGGTGTGCGAGACAGAAAGTATGTTGTGTAAGTGAAGTGCTTCTGTTAGTGTGTGTGAAGAGACAGAGAGAGTAATGTGTGAAAGAGATAACTGAAATTTTTTACTCGGTATATGTGTATATGTATGTATATTCAAAAGTTCCCGCAAGCCCATATGTAAAAAAAAAAAATTTTTACGGAAATTGACGGAAAGGTCTACTAGAGACGAAAGATCACCAAAAATTAAAACTTTTGATATAATTTTCAGTGTATTTCCATGAACTTTCCTTTCATAAAAATGCATTATAATGTGAGGAAAATGATCAGGGACAATAAATACTAGTTATGTCCCACCCAAAAAACAAAAAACCCTTTTGTTTTGGTAAACCTTATTAGGTACTTTTTCGTTATGTGTCTATAACATGACTGAGAAAGTGAAAAATAAATGATAATCAGTAAAAAAATACAATGATTTTTTTTCTGAATTATTTAAGATATGGTTGAACATTACAAACCCATAACATCTATGCATTGTGGAAAATGTTAACTGATATGAGTTGATTGAAAGGAAATGTTCGCATGATAATTGATGTTGATTAATTGAGTTTCTTGTATTGATGGAATTAATTCATAATTTAGATCAAAATATAATGTGTACCAATTCTTAAATTCTAACAAAATCGTATTTTGAACTACAAACATTGAGAATTAAATGGAAATAAGATACTTTTCGGTTTGAATTTGTGGATTTTCACCTTCATCACTTTCTAAAGTCTTTGACGCTCATGTTCACCAGTTTAAATATACTCACAACGTAAGAATACTCCTTATAATAGAATTTATGCATATCTATCAATATATGTAACCGAAACTTTCCTGACTCTTCCGCTTACCACCTAGTACCTCTTCTCTAAGCACCTCGTACCTCACACTGCCTTTTACCAGCCAGCTTTCTGAAAAGGTAGAAATAGCACCTAAATCTCCCTCAAATCATACCATATCGTAATTAAATACACTAAATAAACATTTTCATGGCTGGAATGCATTTCATCATAGATCTGTTCAATGAACGCTGATCTGGAGCCAAACAAGTACTTTGAGCCAGCGAGGGAAGGCTATATTTAAGATTTACACGGCCGTTTGTTCTGATAGACCAGTAGTTCTCAACCATAACTAAATATTATTAGAAATTGTATGAAAAAAATTAAAATATTTTGTGTATTGTTGAAGTATAACCAAGTTACTGCACGTAAATCTTAAAATTTTATCTGGGTCCCCAAGGGTCATTTGGGCTCCAGTTGAGACCCATTGTGATAGACATGATAGCTTAATTTCTCCTGAATCATATATCATATTTTAAAATACAGCAGGAACACACAAGACTATATAATCATAATCTCTCTCTTAAATATGAGAGAGAGGGAGAGGCTTGCTTAGGACCATCTTCCCAAGATCCGTAAGCTCTATTGCATATTGCTGGTAGAATCTCGAAGGGCATGGCCAAAATATAGAATGGCCCAAGCATGAAAGCAAATACATTTTCGAAAATAATAATAATAATAATTTTTAGATGTAAAAGCAGGGTGAAAAGGAACTCAGAATTCTCTGAGTTTGGGACAATATTAAGGGCAAACATTCTGTACTTCAATTATTTGTTGGACAGATCAATGGGACAGAAGTTATGTTGGCTTTGTCATTGTTTAACTTTTGATACATGACTCCGTTCGTTCCTCGTAGCTCTTTTGGGGGGAACTTAAGCTCAACATTGATTTGTTCGGCACATCGGGGCAAGTTTTTCCAGCTAATCTCGTGTCAGAGTGGAGGCGTGATGGTTGTTTTCCGTGTCATGCTGCGTTCACTTCTGATAGTGATAATTCTGAAATCTTCAGGCGGAACGGTTATTGTGTTTGAACATTGTAAACTTCTTTCCCATGAGAATTGCCAGTTCCCCAGCGTGTATCTCATTCTTTTCAAGCGTTAAGGTGATACGGAAGAGATAATGAACTGCAAATACTCGTTATTGAAACCGTTAACATACTTTTTGCCTTTTAGACTGTAGACAGTAATAGTGAACCTAAGCGTGCATGGCAACAATGTCACATGGTGGATTTTTTAAAAGTGATAATTCAATAGACTTTGAGGAGAAAAATCTCCTTGCAATTACGATTTCACATTCTCTTGTTGATCACAGAAAATAACTTAGTGATGGCATGTTTTATAAAATAAGTTATTGTTAACCACGCTTCAATTTTATTTGACGACCTTCACGATAAAGACACCATTGAAAATGAGTAAGAATACTGTTAAAAAGTTGAGAACGAATACAACTTTTTGTCTTGAGACCTGATTCAAGCCATCGGTTCAGTTAGCTATTATTGCACAATATTGTCATCGGGGTTTATTCATTTTCTTTTTTATTTTTCTTGTTTCAGTCATTAGACTGCAAGCCATGTTGGGGGGAGGGGGTTCTTGAATTTTTTTTTTTTTTTAGTCGAATATATCGACCCCAGTACTTTTTTTTAAGCCTAGTACTTATTTTATCGGTCGCTTTTGCCGAAACACTTGTTATGGGGATATAAACATAGGCACATGCGGGGAGACTATATATATATATATATATATATATATATATATATACGGACCCGGTCCAGGCGATTGTGCACTTCCCAAGTACTCGAACGGTTTGTTGAACGTTTAAGTGATATGCATGGGGGATGTACTACTTCGTTTAAATTTTATCTTGGTTCAGTGTAATCGTGCTTTTCATGGATCTTTCTTTGCCGCTGAATGAAACCTAAACATTAGACTGCAAAGTAAGCAATCAGTTGACGTGGTGTTTAGCTTGATCAGGGGTTTTGAGAATGCTCTGCATATGTTACTGGGTGTGTTCGATAACACAGATGTATATACCCCGCCCCGACTTTGTTGCCTCATAACCTCCCGAAAAAAAGATGTTTTTTAACGAAATTATTAACAAATAATCGCTTAGACCCTCTAGATTGAGTATGTAAAGATTTGTTGAAAAAAATTCTTCCGGGGGTTTGGGGAATTTCGGAAAATTTACACAACCTGACGTTTCCCCCTCGGAAAATGGTTATCTTTTTATAAAATTTTACACAAATACCTTTCAAACGGTGTAGATTACGATTACAAAGAAATTTGTGGGCAAACTTTTTTTTGGAAGGGCTGTGGGAAAGTTTCGGATCAGACGGCCCATATCAGTTGGAATTTCTCTGTTTTCACGGGGTTTTTTTCAGCAGTCTTTGGAATGATTGGAGGCATTTTTTCACGGGGAAAAAATTTTGAAAATTTCATTTTTTTTTTTCACTTCCGCCACCTCTTCACCACCCCAATCCGGACCGATTTTGGCCAATTTTTTTTCACTACGCACTAAAAAACACGGGAGAAACCTTTTCGGATTAAAAGAAAAATCTCTTTCAGTGGAAAAAGTTATTTAAGGGAGATTTGGCTGTTGTTTCTAGCACATCGCAAGTCCGACCATCCCCATTCTTTTTCTCACTCAAATATGTATTGATTTTTCAATACCCGACTTTCGTTTTTCTTTGCTAATATCCCAGCAATGGACTAAGCGTGTTACTTTGGCATAATTCCAGATCTCACTAACATCACACATTTTCCTCTATTTTTTTTCTTTTACTTGTTTGTCATTTGACTGTGGCTATGCTGGAGCACCGCCTTTAGTCGAACAAATCGACCCCAGGACTTATAAGCCAAGTACTTATTCTATCGGTCTCTTTTGCCGAACCGCTAAGTTATGGGGACGTAAACACACCAGCATCGGTTTTCAAGCGATGTTGTGGGGACAAACATACACACACACACACATATATATATACGGCAGGCTTCTTTCAGTTTCCGTCTACCAAATCCACTCACAAGGCTTTGGTCGGCCTGAAGCTATAGTGGAACACACTTGCCCAAAGTGCCACGCAGTGGGACTGAACCCGGAACCATGTGGTTGGGAAGCAAGCTACTTACCACACAGCCACTCCTACGCCTCTGAATTTTTTTTAAAGCCGAAAATGTTTTTCATGGGTTTTAAGTGCGTCCTCGGGGGCCGGGGAATTTACCAAAATCGGTCCGGTCTGGGATGGAAGGAGTTGGCGGAAGTGAAAAAAATAATAATAAATTTAAATATTTTTTTCGTGAAAAAATGCTTTCCATCATTCCGAAGAGTGTGTTGAAAAAATAATTGAAGACAATCCCGTCTAATCCGAAATTTTCATTTTCCAGAAACTCCCCCCCCCCCACGTCCAAAAAACTTTGCTTACAAATTTCTTTGTAATTGTCATCTACATCGTTTGAAAGGTATTTGTATAAAGTTTTTAAAAAGCCATTTTCCTCTAAGTTGTGGGAGAAAATGTTGGGTCGTGTGAGTTTTCCGAAACTCCTCTCCTCCCCCCTCCGGCGGAAGAATTTTTTTCCAACAAATCTTTACGTACACTTCAGTCTAGAAGATCTAAGGGATCGATCGATGTAATCGACTTACACCCCGATCCAAATTTTAGACCTTGTCCCTATAGTAGAAGGGATTATTACCTCTGCCCTAGCGAAGGCGGAGATATGGTTTTCGGTCGTATTTGTTTATCCGTGGACAAGATGTCTCAAGAACTGCTGGATGGATTCGTTTGGAACTTTTAGGGATGTTTGGCCTCGTGACCGGCACGAACTGATTAGATTTTGGAATCAATCCGATACCGGACAAAGATTTTGGATTATTCCCCCCCCCCCTTTTTTTTTTTAACTTGATATTTGAGAGTGGTTGGGTTAATTTTTAGTATTCTCGTCTGTGAGAGCAGTCGAGTTTATTTCAAATATTCTCATTTTAAAAATCGTCTCTGGTTAATCGTTGAGAGGGGGCCTTGGCAGAGGTTTGCGCGTTCTGAGTGCTCTTATTAAGGCGGCGAGCTGGCAGAACCGTTAGCGCGCCGGGCAAAATGCGTAGCCATATTTTGTTTGCCGTTGCGTTCTGAGTTCAAGTTCCGCCGAGTTCGACTTTGCCTTTCATCCTTTCGGGGTCGATAAATTAAGTACCAGTTACGCACTGGGGTCGATATAATCGACTTAATACCTTTGTCTGTTCTTGTTTGTCCACTCTATGTTTAAGCTCCTTGTGGGTAATAAAGAAATAGGTATTTCATCTGTCACTACGTTCTAAGTTCAGATTCCGCCGAAGTCGACTTTGCCTATCATGCTTTCGAGGTCAGTTAACTAAGTACCAGACGAATACTGGTTCGATGTAATCGACTTACCCCTCCCCCCAAATTGCTGCTCTTGTGGCAAAATTTGAAACCATTATTATTGTGTGTGCTGTAACTTAACCTTCGATATTGTCGTCTGTCTTGAGCCCGTGTAGCCAATAACAGAAATGGTTATAACAGCAATAATAATTCTTCAAAAGTATCGTAAACAAGAAGCCTACGTTTCAGAAATGGTGTAAATTCTTTAGATTACACACATTTATACACGCAGTCCATTATAAACTGGTACACGTGTGTACATAGTTGCGCTAATGTGTTTGTAAGTATATATATGGTATTTTTTAGAAATGTGTATATGAATTTGTTTTCATTCGTGTGATTATAAATTCATGTGTGTAATTACGTGACTCGTTTGTTTTTACAGAACTGTATGTGATTATCTATTCATCAAAGTATAATTATGTGTATTCGTTTGTGTGATTGCCTAGATTTATGTGTACTAATTATATGCAAGCATGTGAATGTGCATAGAATTAACTAACTTCCCACTCCAGATATTTGTTTTGAAAAATGTAAGATAAAAATCATTGAAAAAATAATTTACTGAGCATTTTAATTCTTCGCCACACCTGTAGTGGTTAAGTGTGTATGTAAACAAATACGTAAACCGTTTCATGATTGAAAGGAATTTATTTACAAATGTAGGCAACTGCTACGAGTTGCTAGAAATAGAGAGTACATTCGTGAGAAGTCATGTTAGGAATGAATATATATGTGTTTCATTCGAAACAGTAGTCTATCGGCACTTCGAACATTTGTCTCCATCTCTGTCGTCTGCCAAAAACCTTGGGTCTCTATCGTCTGCCAAAAACCCTATCTCATCTGTCTGCTCCAGTCTCTGCTGCGATTGTCTGCCCGCTTTTCTGTTTCACCCTTGTATTTATAATAAAAAGTAGCAGTTAGAAAGACAGCAGAGTTTGTACCTAAATAGGTTAGCGCTTGTCCAGTTGAACTTCGCCTGACATGCTAAGGTCGCAGGTCAAAGGGTGATGATCAATCAACTTTTGACCGGATAAAGAAAACCTTTTTTCGCGCCTGTTGACTGTCGTGGTTTGGACGACCGAGAATTCTTGGATTCGGTTTCGAATCTAAGCTTAGAGAAGGAAGTGTTAAGGATCTTAACGGCAGACAATTTCTAGTTAACTAAACACTTTAAAACTTCGTATACTGGTAGAATGTGTCAAAATAAAACATTTTTTCTCTTGGCTTTCTTGAGAAAATTGTAATTTTCCCTAAATTTTTTTTCTTAATTGTTAAATTAATTTAATTGTTATACGTGTAAAAAAAAACTAAAGCAATGGAATTAAATTAATTTAACAATTAAGAAAAAAAAATTAGGGTTAAGGTTAGGGGGGAGGTTTAGGGCTAGTTACAGGATGTTGTCTCAGTTTTAGACGCAGCAAATGATTTTAGTTGAATGGAGGAGGTAATGGTTAAAATTGCCGAAATGCTCGGATTTTCAGACGAAATATCTTACAAACTATAGAATTTTCTCAATAAAAAAACCAAGAGAAAATGATGTTTTATAAACACATTCTACCAGTATACGAAGTTTAAAAGTGTTTATATATATATGTGTGTGTGTGTGTGTGTGGTGTGTGTTTCATTCGAAACAGTAGTCTATCGGCACTTCGAACATTTGTCTCCATCTCTGTCGTCTGCCAAAAACCTTGGGTCTCTATCGTCTGCCAAAAACCCTATCTCATCTGTCTGCTCCAGTCTCTGCTGCGATTGTCTGCCCGCTTTTCTGTTTCACCCTTGTATTTATAATAAAAAGTAGCAGTTAGAAAGACAGCAGAGTTTGTACCTAAATAGGTCAGCGCTTGTCCAGTTGAACTTCGCCTGACATGCTAAGGTCGCAGGTCAAAGGGTGATGATCAATCAACTTTTGACAGGATAAAGAAAACCTTTTTTCGCGCCTGTTGACTGTCGTGGTTTGGACGACCGAGAATTCTTGGATTCGGTTTCGAATCTAAGCTTAGAGAAGGAAGTGTTAAGGATCTTAACGGCAGACAATTTCTAGTTAACTAAACACTTTAAAACTTCGTATACTGGTAGAATGTCAAAATAAAACATTTTTTCTCTTGGCTTTCTTGAGAAAATTGTAATTTTCCCTAAATTTTTTTTTCTTAATTGTTAAATTAATTTAATTGTTATACGTGTAAAAAAAAAACTAAAGCAATGGAATTAAATTAATTTAACAATTAAGAAAAAAAATTAGGGTTAAGGTTAGGGGGGAGGTTTAGGGCTAGTTACAGGATGTTGTCTCAGTTTTAGACGCAGCAAATGATTTTAGTTGAATGGAGGAGGTAATGGTTAAAATTGCCGAAATGCTCGGATTTTCAGACGAAATATCTTACAAACTATAGAATTTTCTCAATAAAAAAACCAAGAGAAAATGATGTTTTATAAACACATTCTACCAGTATACGAAGTTTAAAAGTGTTTATATTATATATGTGTGTGTCTGTGTTTGTTCCCCCAACATCGCTTGACAACCGATGTTGGTGTGTTTACGTCCCCGTAACTTAGCGGTTCGGCAAAACAAACTAGAAATTGTGTTGACATCTGCCGTTCAAAAGGAAAAGATCCAGTGTTAATTCTTACACCCTCTTTCCACTTATTTTGTTCCCGACTGCTAATAACTGTAACGTAGTTTTAATTAACATTTATTACGCAACAAGATGGATGCTGCTAATACATCTCGTAAATGCCAATTGCTTACTGCACATGCGCACATATTACATAACTGTTGAGCAAGACAGCTATATTGATTTATAGTCTGTATCAAGCCTTATCAAATGTAAATAACTTTTCTTTATCTACACTGTCGGTGTAAAAATCGGATCTACTAGGAAAGAGGTGAACGTTTTATGTTGTCAACAATTGTAATAAAATTGAAGATTTCCCCCCCCCCCTTTTTAGTGAAAGATTCATTATCGTGGGTGGTATATATAAAAAAACAAAAAAAACAAGGCCTTTTGTTGAAGTGTCTTAAACACAGCTTGAAATAATTATGAGGGATCAGGAGTGGTTTGGCTATCCCTATGAAAGGTGCAGTTTTTATCAACATGACAGGAGTGGCTGTGTGGTAAGTAGCTTGCTTACGAACCACATGGTTCCGGGTTCAGTCCCACTGCGTGGCACCTTGGGTAAGTGTCTTCTACTATAGCCTCGGGCCGACCGAAAACCTTGTGAGTGGATTTGGTAGACGGAAACTGAAAGAAGCCCGTCGTATATATATGTGTGTATGTATGTATGTATGTATATATATTATATATGTGTGTGTCTGTGTTTGTTCCCCCAACATCGCTTGACAACCGATGTTGGTGTGTTTACGTCTCCGTAACTTAGCGGTTCGGCAAAACAAATGTATAAGGCAATCCTTATCATATATCGAATTCTGGTCATTGTGGTTTAAATTTTCACTATTCCCCTTTCAAAGAACTTAGTCCCACTTCTTTTCTCTTTACGCTCACGTTCTCCAATCCTTATTTCTTTTTTCGAAGATAGTTGGGTAAAAGCTACCCCTGATGTTCAATTTCATATTTTTCTCGTGTGTGTGTGTGTACACACACACACACACACACTGTATATATGGAAAGAAAGAAGGTATTTGAAAACACGACTATTTTAGGGGATGGAGTTCTTAAGTTTTTTTCGTATTTTCTGTAGTTTCAGTTTGATGGTGTATCGGGAAACAAAGGAACTTCCATGAAAATATGGAATGGGAAATACTTGATTAAAAAAAATAAAAATAAGCCTGGGACACAGCCACAGTTTGAATACAATACACACGTGTCTGTGTGATGTATTGTACGATCAGGCGATCTTTCGATACTAGTAACATAACTGTCACTTATAAACCACGTGGGTTTATTTACATTTCTTAACATATATATATGTACATTCTTACACTGCGCACTGTAACCTTTTGAATTAAAGGTACACTCACAAGATAAATGTCAACCCAGTGACCCCTGCTCACGATGTCACGCAGTGTATGTATATATATATATATATATATATATACATATATATATATATATATATATATATATTTGAGTAATTGAATGAATTATCTTATTAAGGATAATTCGAAAGATAACCGATACCTGGGTAGCAATTTCACATCAGAATATGCAGCCTTCGAAACATATGTCGAGAATAAAGGATATTTGTTAACTAGTCGTTCAACTCCATTCTTTCATATACTTATCTATATATATATATATATATATATATATGTGTGTGTGTGTTCAGAAATGTAAGTAAACTCACGTGGTTTATAAGTGACAGTTATGTTACTAGTATCGAAAGATCGCCTATCACGGGATCTTTTCCTTTTGAACGGCAGATGTCAACACAATTTCTAGTTAACTAAACACTTTTAAACTTCGTATACTGGTAGAATGTGCTTATAAAACATCATTTTTTTCTTGGCTTTATTGAGAGAATTCTATAGTTTGTAAGATATTTTGTCTGAAAATCCGAGCATTTCGGCAATTTTAACCAATCGATTACCTCCATTCAACTAAAATCATTTGCTGCGTCTAAAACTGAGACATCCTGTCACTAAGCCTAATTTTTTTTTTCTTAATTGTTAAATTAATTTAATTGTTGCACGTGTAAAAAAAAAAAAAAAGACGAAAGCAATGGAAAATAATTTAAACAATTAACAAACAAAATAATTCTATAATTTTATACACACACTTTCATTCTTAGGTGGTTGATTAAATAAGTGCTAATCAATTACTAGGAGTCAGTGTAATCGGCTGGTCCCTTTCCCTCGTAATTAGTGGCCAAAATTAGAAAGAAAATATACATGTATCTCGGAGCTGAGTATGTTGTTTCGTCCATACCTGTCTACCCTCTCTCCTTGGCTATGAATGTCGGTAACTATTAATTAATGCCATTACCACTCCTGATAACTCTGTATATTTATAATATACTTGATTGAATAGCTACGCCGATTAACTTTTGAAGAGGGGGAAAAAATTTAGGGTTAAGGTTAGGGGGAAGGTTTAGGGCTAGTTACAGGATGTTGTCTCAGTTTTAGACGCAGCAAATGATTTTAGTTGAATGGAGGTAATGGTTAAAATTGCCGAAATGCTTGGATTTTCAGACGAAATATCTTACAAACTATAGAATTTTCTCAATAAAAAAACCAAGAGAAAATGATGTTTTATAAAATTGGAGCCGACCGACTTCAATATAAAATAATGGCTGTGATTAAGAAGCTATCTTTGCAACCACGTAGTTTCGGGTTCAGTCTCACTATACGGTATCTTGTGCAAGCGTCTTCTGCTGTAGCCCCAGGGCGTCTAATACGCTGAGTGAATTTAGAAGACGGAGACTGTGTTGAAGCTCGTGTGTGTGTATTATGTATATGTGTTTGTCCCTAGCCTACCGATTGACAACAGGTTTTTGCTTACGTACCTGTAACCTGCCAACAGAATAAATGACCCAGGCTTAAAAATAAGTACCGGGGTTGATTTGTTTGACAGTACCTCAACATGGGTACAGTTCAAGGGTTGAAACAACCGATTACAGATAGCACTTCAATATCAATGTTTTACAGTTAGGCGCAGGAGTGGCTATGTGGTAAGTAGCTTGCTAACCAACCACATAGTTCCGGGTTCAGTCCCACTGCGTGGCACCTTGTGCAAGTGTCTTCTACTATAGCCTCGGGCCAACCAAAGCCTTGTGAGTGGATTTGGTAGACGGAAACTGAAAGAAGCCCGTCGTATATATGTATATATGTGTGTGTCTGTGTTTGTCACCCTAGCATTGCTTGACAACCGATGCTGGTGTGTTTATGTCCCTGTTACTTAGCGGTTCGGCAAAAGAGACCGATAGAATAAGTCCCGGGGTCGAGTTGCTCGACTAAAGGCGGTGCTCCAGCATGGCCGTAGTCAAATGACTGAAACAAGTAAAAGAGTAAAGAGAGAGTTAGATGTGTAGTTATTTAAAAATGTTACGTGTGTAAATAAACTTTCAGAAATTTTCAAATCTTTTATATGGTTGGTTATTGTATATTTGTATAAAAGAGTGTCTTCTATTATATATCATAGTTATCTCGGTACAACACTTAAAATATTTGGAGATAAGTTAGATTTCTATGAAATTGTAAAATTAAGGATTTTTTTCTTTCAGCGTAAGCTGTACCGTAGATGTTCTTCAGTTGTAATATGTCCCTGGTGCTTTTAACCTTTTAGTGTTCGCATTATTCTGCCAAAACTAATGCTTTTTTGTCTTCATTGTTTTGAACTAATCATGCATTATCTTGTAGTTATGAGATTTTGATGAGGTAGCTGTTAATTTTTAAAATGATATTGTAGGGTTGGTGTGAGAGACCAGATCTGGCCAGTTTTAACATAAAACAGGCAGAATACTTTTGGCCAGATATGGCTGGTTTAAATGCTAAAGGGTTAAGGTTCTCCATAGTTATTCAGAAATAGCTGCTAGATTTCCTCTGCTCACATCCTAAACACGCACATTAACTTGTTGACATAAGGAAGTAGCTGAGGGGATGGTCACAACAAAAGCTTCATTATTCACAAGTCTTAGGGCATATTTAGCTGTAAACAATGATGATGATACAGGCACGAGCTAAAGGAAACAGTTCATTGAAACCAGTTTCAACCACCAACCACATGGTTCTGGGTTCAGTCCCACTGCGTGGCACCTTTGGCAAGTGTCTTCTACTATAGCCCCGGGCCGACCAAAGCCTTGTGAGTGGATTTGGTCGATGGAAACTGAAAGAAGCCCGTCGTATATATGTATATATATATATATATGTGTGTGTGTGTATTTGTGTGTCTGTGTTTGTCACCCACCGATAGGCATTCATGCATGTACGCAATGGCTGCGGGCAAAAGTGGGTATGTGGAAGGGGTACTTTTGAGAATGGAATGAGAACAGATGTGGCTATGGCATGGATATTTTACAGAGAGATAAGGGTTGGCAGAAATAAGGGTTTCAAATTCCGGTGCAAGGCCAACAATTTCCGGGGAGGGCACATATGTCGATTATGTCGACCTCAGTGTTCAACTGGTTATTTTATCGACCCCGAAAGAATGAAAGGCAAAGTCAACCTTAGCAGAATTTGAACTCGTGATGTAAAGCTGGATGAAATGACAGTAAGCATTTTGCTCGGTACGCTAACAATACTACCAGCTTGCTTCCCAGATAATAGTAGTAGTAATCTTGTCTGCTAAAGGCACAAGGCTTGAAATTTCTTTTGGGTGGGTGGGACTAGTCGTGACCCTCAAAGGTCAATAAAGTACTAGTGAAAAGTTATTTGAGGGTCAATAAAAGTACTTTATTGACCCTCAAATGTGAAGAGCTGGATCTGGCCAGTTTGAACATAAAACGGGTAGAATATTTGGGGATGGATAAGGCTGGTTTAAATGCTAAAGGGTTAATAAAGATAGATTTTAAAGTTTTAAACTTGCCCAACACCAGAACTATGTAGATGAATACTCTGAAGCTTGTTGGAACTGTTCTTGTTATTGGGGCAAGAGTTGACTGAATTCATTGTCTCAGTCTGACGCGAGTACTTGGCCCTTGAGGGTATTTAGTGGAATCTTTTGTTAAAAGCATTAGTGTCAGGTCTCTAATCTGATAATTATCTTTAATCTTGAAAGGTTTTGAAGTAGGTTGTGACTGTTGTCTTTCTTCCTCTTATTTCTGACCTCTAGGATCTGGTTAGTTGATGCCTTTTTTTTCTTTCTTTCTTTGGATCTTTTCCTTTTGAACGGCAGACAATTTCTAGTTAACTAAACACTTTAAAACTTCGTATACTGGTAGAATGTGTCAAAATAAAACATTTTTTTCTCTTGGCTTTCTTGAGAAAATTGTAATTTGTTTGTTTAACGTAGTTTAATTTTTCGAATTTTAACCAATCCTATGCTCTCTTTTGAGCTAAACTCATTTGCTGCGTCTAAAACTGAGACACTACCCCTCAACCTAACCCTAGTTTTTTTTTCTTAATTGTTACGCGTGTAAAAAAAAAAAAACGAAAACAATGGAAAAGGATTTAAACAATTAACAAACAAAATAATTTTATAATTTTATACACACGCTTTCCGTACGTATACGGAAAGCGTGTGTAAGGGAAAGCGTGTGTATAAAATTATAGAATGATTTTGTCTGTTAATTGTTTCGAGTTTTTTTACACATGTAACAATTAAATTAATTTAACAATTAAAAAAAAAAAAAAGTTAGGGGGAGGGTTAGGGTTAGTTACAGGATGTTGTCTCAGTTTTAGATGCAGCAAATGATTTTAGTTGAATGGAGGTAATCGATTGGTTAAAATTGCCGAAATGCTCGGATTTTCAGACAAAATATCTTACAAACTATAGAATTTTCTCAATAAAGCCAAGTAAAAAAAATGATGTTTTATAAACACATTCTACCAGTATACGAAGTTTAAAAGTGTTTAGTTAACTATAAATTGTGTTGACATCTGCCGTTCAAAAGGAAAAGATCCCTTTCTTTAACCCTTTAACTTTCTGATTACTCTGTCAAATGCAATGCTTATTTCTTCACATTATTTTGAAATCAATCATGCACGATCTTGTGATTTTGAGATGTCAATTATGTGATAGTTTATTTTTAGAATTGCATTATTAGGCCATTAGGCAGGTGTGTGGGACCAGTCTGACTGGTTTGAACATAAAACATGTAGAATATTTGGGTTGGATATGGCTAGTTTAAATGCTAGTGGGTGACTTGACGAAAATTTGATTGTTATTCCTTGCAGGTTATGTGAGTACTTACGATAGTAGTTCCCAGCCATTTCTAAACTCCCATATCCTTGGGAAATGTTTGATAAATTTTCATGACAAAACTTTTTCTTTTTTATTAATTGAACTGTATACAGTACTAGCAGCATAGCCCGACGTTGCTCGGGTATGTAAGAGCCTCTTGTAGGCAACGACTAATCCCAATCTAGTTCTTTCCCTCTAGGGAACGAAGGCGCATGTGTAGGTTGCAATGTCTTCTCTTCACTCGAATACTTCTATGTATGTTCCTAGCTATCTCCCGATTGCAAGTTGCGAAAACTACAACAGAAAATGTGTTGCATATAAAAAGCTTAGATTCTCAACCCCATGTCGAATTTATCGATTTTTTTCAGAGCTGGGGGAACTTTTCAAAATTTTCGCTGCGTTAGTTTTGAATTATGACATTGGGCTATGTGTGTGTCAAGTTTCATCAGAATTGGTTGAAAGCCGTGGTCAGGGTGAGGGTACAACCTGACAGACACACACAGACAAACTGCCGTTTCTATGTAGAGAGGTGGTGGATGAATCAATTGAACTAAAGAAAATGTGCTTTTGACTTGGCACATTAAATACAAATGTAAACTGAGAAATTGGGAAGTTTACAGTGAAATCAATCACAATTAAACATGAAATTCAGTGACTTAGTTCTTGGTTCTCATGACTTGTGTAACTTTCTTTTTGAATGTGATCCATGGGTCTGACTATATAGATTCTATTGATTTTTAGATTTTGTCTTAAGTGACAGAGAACAGAGTCATGCAAGTATGTCATTGCAATAGAATGAGGACACAGATATCTTTTACATATTTTAGTCATTAGACTGTGGCCATGCTGGGCCACTGCCTTGAAGAAGTTTTAGTTGAATGAATCAAATGCAGGATTTTCTTTTGTTTTAAGCCTGTTACTTATTCTGTCAGTCTCTTCTGCCGAACCCATTAAGTTGCAGGGACATAAACACACCAACACCAAGTGGTAGAGGAGGATGGACACAGACACACACACACATGACTGACTTCTTTCAGTTTCTGTCTACCAAATCCACTCACAAAGCTTTGGTCGGCCTGCAGCTACAGTAGAAGACATTTGCCCAAGGTGCCACACAGTGGGACTGAACCCAGAACTATGTGGCTGGGAAGAAAGCTTCCTCACAAGAGTTTTATCTACATGTGCAGAGTAATAAAGTTCTTGATGTGCTTAACCCTTTTAGCAATTAGAACCAGCCATTTCTGGCCCAATAAGAGCAAGTTGAAAAAGTTTTTGAAAAATGTTTTTATATATTACATATTTTCCTCTCTGGCAATACACTCCTTGAGAAAAGATGCCTTTCATGGTAGTTTCCCATATATTTGTATTTTGGTTGGATGACGCTTCCACGAGAGATTTTGAGCTCTCATAAGGAGGCGATTGTAGGTTCCATCCAACCACCTCTCAAGCTTCTTTGATAACGTCCATATTTCTGAGCCATCATCATCATCATTGTTCAACCGTGGTCGAGACAATGGAATTTACCATGCTACGCCAGACTTCACGGTCCATCATGGCATTACAGAGGTTCTGTTGCTGGATGCCTGTATCCCTGGAGATTACATCAGGGTAGGAGAGTGTGTGCCCTCTGGTATTGCGAGTAGATGGCTTCCAGAGGAGACGAGTAGAAATTGCCTCGTTTTCAGCTCTACAACAATGTCCAGCAAACTGGGCTCTCCTACCCTTCACAAGAGATGACTCAGGTGGTAGTTTCCCATATATTTGCATTTTGGTTGGATGACGCATCCACGAGAGATTTTGAGCTCTCATAAGGAGGCGAGTGTAGGTTCCATCCAACTGCCTCTCAAGCTTCTTTGATAACGTCCAGGTTTCTGAGCCATATAGTAGAATTGGTTCGACTGTGGCTTTGAATATTTCAAGTTTGAAGTCTCTACTTAGATTTGATGACCAGATCTTATGCATGTCATTACAGGCTGACCAGGCCATACCCTTTCTGCTAACATGAAACCTCTCCCAATGGGTTTTGTAGGCTTTCAAGCTGACTAGTGAAGCTCTGTGGGTGTACATATATATAGGTGCACAAATAGATATCTCCTCATCCCCCCTCCACTCCTGCCCATCTTTCCCACTGCAGCTACCCTTTCTGTTTCTCCAGGACAATGTTAATGTATCATCATCATTATCGTTTAACCTCCGCTTTCCTTGCTAGCATGGGGTCTGGGAAGCCCGAAGGCTGCACCAGGCCAGTCAGATCTGGCAGTGTTTCTACAGCTGGATGCCCTTCCTAACGTCAACCACTCCATGAGTGTAGTGGGTGCTTTTTACGTGCCACCGACACAGGTGCCAGACGAGGCTGGCGAACGGCTACGCTCGGATGGTGCTTTTTACGTGCCACCAGCACGGAGGCCAGTCGATGCGGTGCTGGCTACGGCCCATTAATATTGTTGTCTACACTCATATGACCACCAAATTCTATCCTCATGCATCACACCTCTCTCTCTCTCCTGTAGCTGACCCAAACACTTCATCAATCATGTCCTCTCCTATGTCAACTACATCATCATTATTATCCTGATGCTGTTCTCTTCTTGCATCCATCTATCTCCCCAATTCAGGCACCACTGGCAATCCGCACCCCCCGCATCCACTCTTCCAACCCTAGCCAATCCTTGATGTTACCTTCCTCTCCTTCACCATACACTCTTGCAAATCCCCACTCTTAGTTTTTCTCTTTTACTTGTTTCAGTCATTTGACTGCGGCCATGCTGGAGCACCACCTTTTAGTTGAGCAAATCGACCCCAGGGCTTATTCTTTGTAAGTCTAGTACTTATCCTATCAGTCTCTTTTGCCGAACCGCTAAGTAACGGGGACGTAAACACACCAGCATCAGTTGTCAAGCGATGTTGGGGAGACACACAAACACACACACACACACACACATATATACATATATATACATATACATATACATATATATATATATATATATATATATATATATATACAACGGGCTTCTTTCAGTTTCCGTCTACCAAATCCACTCACAAGGCTTTGGTTGGCCCGAGGCTATAGTAGAAGACACTTGCCCAAGGTGCCACGCAGTGGGACTGAACCCGGAACTGTGTGGCTGGTAAGCAATCTACTTACCACACAGCCACTCCTGCGCCTGTTTCTTTATCCCTGCTAACTTCTACTCATACTTTGAGGTTCCACCTGGAGATCTCATTGCCACTCTCTTCACAGCTATTACTAATTCATTTCTGTCTCTTCTAAATGTGTCTAGCTATGTCGCTTCCTTATCACAAGAACCAACTCTTGCCCCACTCATGTCTTTTCATTCCTTAACTCTTATCTGCTAACATCATCATCATCATTGTTCGACCGTGGTCGAGACAATGGAATTTACCATGCTACGCCAGACTTCACATGTCCATCATAGCATTACGGAGGTCCTGTCGCTGGATGCCTGTATCCCTGGAGATTACATCAGAGTAGGAGAGTGTTCGCCCTTTGGTATTGTGAGTAGATGGCTTCCAGAGAAGAGTAGAATTTGCCTCGTTTTCAGCTTTACAACAATGTCCAACAAACTGGACTCTCCTACCTTTCACAAGAGATGACACAGGTGGTAGTTTCCCATATATTTGCATTTTGGTTGGATGACGCTTCCATGAGAGATTTTGAGCTCTCATAAGGAGGCGAGTGTAGGTTGCATCCAACCGCCTCTCAGGCTTCTTTGATAACGTCCAGGTTTCTGAGCCATATAGTAGAATTGGTTCGACTGTGGCTTTGAAGATTTCAAGTTTGAAGTCTCTACTTAGATTTGATGACCAGATCTTATGCATGTCATTACAGGCTGACCAGGCCATACCCTTTCTGCTAACATGAAACCTCTCCCAAAGGGTTTTGTAAGCTTTCAAGCTGACTAGTGACCTTAGTAGTGCAGTTGGCACGAGAAAAGCACCCAGTACACACTGTTAAGTGGTTGGCATTAGGAAAGGCCATCATAAGGCATGATTAATTTAAAACAATGATTGAATAAACATTTTATTGAACAGAATAATCTGAATGCTAAAGGGTTAAAGTGAACGAGGGAAAGCAATATATCATCATCGTTTAGCGTCCGCTTTCCATGCTGGCATGGGTTGGACGGTTCAACTGGGGTCTGGGAAGCCAGAAGGCTGCACCAGGCCCAGTCTGATCTGGCAGTGTTTCTATGGCTGGATGCCTTTCCTAACGCCAACCACTCTGTGAGTGTAGTGGGTGCTTTTTACGTGCCACTGGCACAGTTGCCAGACAAGGCTGGCAAACAGCCATGGTCGGATGGTGCTTTTTACATGCCACCGACACGGGGGCTAGGCGAGGCTGGCAACGGACACGATCAGATGGTGCTTTTTACGTGCTACCGGCATGGGGGCCAGGCGAAACTGGCAACGGCCTAAAGAGTACAACAGGGGTCACCACCATCCCATGCCGGAGCCTCGTGGAGCTTTTAGGTGTTTTCGCTCAATAAACACACACAATACCTGGTCTGGGAATTGAAACCGCGATTCTCCGACTGCAAGTCCGCTGCCCTAACCACTGGGCCTGGCAAAACTAAGAGAAATCAATTCACTCACTCTTTCTGTTTCCTTTCCCCATGTGTATAGGCATGGCAGTGTGGTTAAAATTTTACTTTATACCCATATGGTTTTGGATCCAGTGCTACTACGCAGCATCTTGCGCAAGTTGCCCAAAGCCAACTTCAGTTTTGCGATGGTTTGGTAGACACACTGAAAGAAGCTTGTTCCATATGTGTGTGTCTCCTTCTTTTGATATCACACAGTAATTCATGCAAAAACAAGTGTCCTTTGCAATTTTTTTTTGTGTAAAATACATTCAGCTGTTCATTGGTTTGTGTTTGAACAACTAGAAGAAAGATCACTCTGCTTGGAAACAGCTGATGGTAACATGAAGAAGATCTATCCATAAAAAATTTACTTCAGTGAATTTCATGACTTGTGGTGGAAGCACTCCGTCGGTTACGACGATGAGGGTTCCGGTTGATCTGAATGAACAGAACAGCCTGTTCGTGAAATTAACGCGTAAGTGGCTGAGCACTCCACAGACACGTGCACCCTTAACGTAGTTCCCGGGGATATTCAGCGTGACACAGAGAGTGACAATGCCGGCCCTTTGAAATACAGGTACAACAGAAACAGGAAGTAAGAGTGAGAGAAAGTTGTGGTGAAAGAGTACAGCAGGAATCACCACCATCCACTGCCAGAGCCTCGTGGAGCTTTTAGGTGTTTTCGCTCAATAAACACTCACAACGCCCGGTCTGGGAATCGAAACCGCGATTCTATGACCACGAGTTCGCTGCCCTAACCACTGGGCCATTGCGCCTCCTCATGACTTGTAGAAGCATGGAAAAGCAGATATTTAACGAATGATGATGATGATGATAAATTTAGAGGCAATGCAGTAGCATGATTGTTAATATGGGTGAGAAAATTCCTCAGCTGAGTGTTTAGTATTCTATATATAGAGTAGAGTCTCTCATTTTTAAAATAGTGAGTTGAAAAACTTGTAACTGCAATTATCTTTCAAGCTTAGTTCTTTCAAATCAAGTGCAGTAGCAATGACTACATTTAACTTGAGGTCATTGTAGAACATAATAGTCTCTTATAGTCATTTGTTGCAGTAGCAAGGCACATTGCAATCTAACACATGAGCACATGATAATATTTGAATATCAGTGGCTGGCAACGGAATTATCTTTATAGGGAAAAAAAAATTTTCAGTTTTTGACAACTATGACTATTTGCAACACAATAGCAGTACCAATCATATTTGACTAGTTTTATAATGTGAAGAAGGTCTCTTGGCTTAGTTGTTTGGATGTTGAACTACAATCATAAATTCGTGGTTTCAATTCCATGACTTAAGTAGTGTGCTCTCTCTCTTCCTCTCTCTCTCAAATATTCTTTTATTCGTTTGTCGCTTGACTGTGGTCATGCTGGAGCACTGCTTTTAGTCGAACAAATCAACTCCAGAACGTATTCTTTGTAAGCCTAGTACTTATTCTATCGGTCTCTTTTGCCGAACCGCTGAATTACAGGGACGTAAACACACCAGCGTCGTTTGTCAAGCGATGTTGGGGGAACAAACATAGACACAAACGTATACATACATACACACACATACACACACACACACGTATATATATATATATATATATATATATATTATATATATATATATAGTTATCAGTAACAATATAGGGTGAAATTAATTAATTTGGAATAATTATTAATTACACCAAGTAGATTTCGACATGTAAAAGCCTCATTCGGGGAAAATTTAAGTAATACTAAGCAATTAAGGGTTTAGCAACGAATTGCCTCACCACACACCGAATTTAGAAATAGCAGTCAAAGATTTATAGCTATTCTTTCTACTAAAAGGGAGATCTCAGTAAAAACACAGCACTTGAAAGGCAAACACAGACAGGTAAGAGAGAATGAAATGACGGCAATCTATCATACAATTTTAAGTCACCTACGGACGTACATTTCGAAATTAAGTTTTAGGAAAGCATAAGAATTAGATAATTATATCTTACCCAACTTCTTTGTGTTTGCCTTTCAAGTGCTGTGTTTTTACTGAGATCTCCCTTTTAGTAGAAAGAATAGCTATAACTCTTTGACTGCTATTTCTAAATTCGGTGTGTGGTGAGGTAATTCGTTGCTGAACCCTTAATTGCTTAGTATTACTTATATATACTTATATATATATATATATATATATATATATATATATACGACGGGCTTCTTTCAGTTTCCGTCTACCAGATCCACTCACAAGGCTTTGGTTGGCCCAAGGCTATAGTAGAAGACACTTTCCCAAGGTGCCACGCAGTGGGATTGAACCCGGAACCATGTGGTTCGTAAGCAAGCTACTTACGGCCACTCCTACGCATATATATATATATTATATATATATATATAGATAAAAACCACATTTAGTCATGAATGACCATAGGATTATGCCCAGAAAGTTACTTTCCAAAGCACAAGGCCAGGCAAGGTTGTTTATGGAAGACCATCAGTCGCCCGTGCATACCAGCCTCCCCTCTCCATGCCACTGATTTTGTCCAAGGGAAAGGCAAAGGCTGATTCAGCTTGGCACGACTTATTTCTACAACTGAGTGAACTGGCGCAACATGAAATAAAGTGTCTTGCTCAAGAGCATGACACACAGCCTGGTCCAGGAATTGAACTTCACCGTGAAGGTGCATAGTTCAGTGGTTAGTGTCGGGCTCTCTTTCACAGGATAGTGAGTTTGATTCCCAGACTGGGCTATGTTGTGTTCTTCAGCAAGATACTTTTTCTCATTGCTCCAGTTTACTCAGCTATAGAAATGAGTTGCAACGTCTCTCAAGCCAAGCTGTATCAGCCTTCACCTTTCCCTTGGATAACGTCAGTGGCATGAAGAGGGGAGGTTGGTATGCATGGGTGACTGCCGGTCTCCCATAAACAACCTTGCCTGGACTTATGCTTTTGAAGGGAACTGTCTAGGTGCAATCCCATGGTCATTGATGACTAAAAGAGGCCTTTACTTTTTAATATATATGTATATACTAGCTTAAAAGCTGCACTCGGGCATTCTGGACCCACTTGTCTGTGGTCATGCTGGAGCACCGCCTTTAGTCGAACAAATCAACTCCAGAACTTCTTTGTAAGCCTAGTACTTATTCTATTGGTCTCTTTTGCCGAACTGCTAAGTTACAGGGATGTAAACACACCAGCATCGGTTGTCAAGCGATGTTGGGGGAACAAACATAGACACAAATGTATACATACACACATATATACATACACACACACACACAATATATATATATATAATATATATATATATATACGACGGGCTTCTTTCAGTTTCCGTCTACCAGATCCACTCACAAGGCTTTGGTTGGCCCAAGGCTATAGTAGAAGACACTTTCCCAAGGTGCCACGCAGTGGGATTGAACCTGGAACCATGTGGTTCGTAAGCAAGCTACTTACGGCCACTCCTACGCATATATATATATATATGTATATATATATATATTATATATATATATATAGATAAAAACCACATTTAGTCATGAATGACCATAGGATTATGCCCAGAAAGTTACTTTCCAAAGCACAAGGCCAGGCAAGGTTGTTTATGGAAGACCATCAGTCGCCCGTGCATACCAGCCTCCCCTCTCCATGCCACTGATTTTGTCCAAGGGAAAGGCAAAGGCTGATTCAGCTTGGCACGACTTATTTCTACAACTGAGTGAACTGGCGCAACATGAAATAAAGTGTCTTGCTCAAGAGCATGACACACAGCCTGGTCCAGGAATTGAACTTCACCGTGAAGGTGCATAGTTCAGTGGTTAGTGTCGGGCTCTCTTTCACAGGATAGTGAGTTTGATTCCCAGACTGGGCTATGTTGTGTTCTTCAGCAAGATACTTTTTCTCATTGCTCCAGTTTACTCAGCTATAGAAATGAGTTGCAACGTCTCTCAAGCCAAGCTGTATCAGCCTTCACCTTTCCCTTGGATAACGTCAGTGGCATGAAGAGGGGAGTTGGTATGCATGGGTGACTGCCGGTCTCCCATAAACAACCTTGCCTGGACTTATGCTTTTGAAGGGAACTGTCTAGGTGCAATCCCATGGTCATTGATGACTAAAAGAGGCCTTTACTTTTTATATATATGTATATACTAGCTTAAAAGCTGCACTCGGGCATTCTGGACCCACTTGTCTGTGGTCATGCTGGCGCACCGCCTTTAGTCGAACAAATCAACTCCAGAACTTCTTTGTTAGCCTAGTACTTATTCTATTGGTCTCTTTTGCCGAACTGCTAAGTTACAGGGATGTAAACACACCAGCATCGGTTGTCAAGCGATGTTGGGGGAACAAACATAGACACAAATGTATACATACACACATATATACATACACACACACACACATATATATATATATATCACTCTTCAGTCTAACCATGTTGCACTCTTTGAAATGTCTCTCTGAAATAACCGACTTATGGAAACTACAAAGCCGTGGCCAGCAGGAAGGGACATGGCAAGCATTCTGACTGTGTCCATGTACCAAAATTTATCCAACAACTGATGAACAAGGCCTTAGGCTCAATTCAGATGGCTATAAGAAGCTACTGGAGATTGTGGTTAAACACTGGCTGGAGTGAGTTGCTTCTGGAACGCTATATGTGTGAGAGCAGGATTCAGTTCTTTGTCAGGAATGGTTGTTGGAAAAGTTCTGTGACTTTACCAGCCCCAGATTTTGGCCTCGTAATTCCTCTGATTATAATCCCATGGATTACTATGCTTGGGGCATGGTTGAAAAAAGGCACAAACTGCTCTGCTTGCAACACCACGGTTGAGCATGTGGCCAAGGTCAATGTGTTCAAAGATCTTCCCAGGGACAGAGTGAGGAAAGCATGCACTAGGTTCCAGAGCTGCCTTGGGGCTGTGGTGGAAGCTGAGGGAGGCTACTTTGAGTAAACTTATTTTTCAGCCATAATCGAGTTGATATTTGTTTATTTTTTAAATACTTTTATTTTTGGATGGGATATTGCTTTCTTTATGCAAACTGTCAAATTTGGCCCAAACACCTTGTATATTTTATTCTGCATGTATTGACTTAATAATGGTTCAAAAAATAACATTGGCATGAATCTCTTTGGTCTAAGAACACTGGTGAAGGTCATGGGCATTGCTCCTTCTTCCAGACCCAGCAAATTGAAAAGAGATCTTGGTGATATTTCTGGTATTTCATTTATTTTCAAATTTTTTATATTGCAATTGGTAAACTGTAGTATTGTAATCTAGGATTACAGTCGGTCAATTATTTCTGGTAGTAAATAGCGTTAGGAATGAAGGTAAGGGAGATTGTTTCATATTGTGTACTAGGAGTCTCCTTAAGTTACAGGATTTTAATGATGACCTTCTAGCTTCGTTCAAGCAGGACTGGGTAGAATTACTCTATTGATAATAAGCTTGTTAGTCATATACTTCCTGACTTTCATTACAAAACAAAAATTTCAACTAACTCCCTTTCATGGGTAGAGAAACAAAAAAGGCAAAATTTTAAAAAATTCAGGACATTTTGCTGTGATCTAAGTCAGCAATCCGGTTTTTCTTTTTATTGGTTTACACATAGTCTTTTCCAAACTGTTGTTCAGATTGATCCCTTTCACAGAGCATGAGTGTGGAAGGTATGTCCATTGTCTTTTACTAAGTTCAAAATGAGTCAGCTAATTATATAATTTTCTTGGTTTGAAATCTGTTGTGCATTTAGCAGTTGTTTCAAAATTTATCTGATTTATTAAATTGATTGAAACACCATTTCAAACGTGGCCGTTTGCCAGTACCGCCAGACTGGCCCTCATGCCGGTGGTACGTAAAAGCACCCACTACACTCTCGGAGTGGTTGGCGTTATGAAGGGCATCCAGCTGTAGAAACTCTGCCAGATCAGATTGGAGCCTGGTGCAGCCATCTGGTTCGCCAGTCCTCAGTCAAATCGTCCAACCCATGCTAGCATGGAAAGCGGACGTTAAATGATGATGATGATGATTATGTAAAGGTTATATAGATGTTACTCCTTCATTAGTTAGCTTCAGTGGTGTGACCAGGGTACTTGCCTTTAAGGTTTTTAAGTTGATCATATCAGTTTCTGCTTAGTGATCAACGAAATAGACTTTTTGACACATTCTATTTTTAAACCAATAAACATTAAATACACTTGCACACACACAAGCACACACACACACACACCACACACACACATATACGAACTCCCAAATTAATGATAAATCCAATACTACAGTAGAAGACAATTACTCAAGGTTCTGCTGCACAGTAAGATCAAGACTGGAACTATATGGCTGCAAAGAGAACTTGGCAATATGGCTCTGTTTGTGCCTATTTTATATTTTTCCCCTCTTTCAAATCAGGGCTTATATTCTCTTGATAGCCGATGATATGATAGCTTGATGTTTTTTCCTGCCATCAATCACCTTAATCTTGAACTAAGTTCTTCAGATTTATTTTAAATGCTTGAAGCCAGTGTTTGTAACATTGTTAGTGCAGACTCTTCAGTTGCTCAATGTTGTATGCTTGTTGGTGCCATCCCTGTTTCTTGTCCTTGATCATATTTACAGTCATAGTAGAAGACACTTGCCCAAGGTGCCACTCAGTAGGACTGAACCCGGAACTGTGTGGATGGTAAGCAATCTACTTACCACACAGCCACTCCTGCGCCTGTTTCTTTGTCCCTGCTAACTTCTACTCATACTTTGAGGTTCCACCTGGACATCTCATTGCCACTCTCTTCACAGCTATTACTAATTCATTTCTGTCTCTTCTAAATGTGTGTAGCTATGTCGCTCCCTTATCACAAGAACCAACTCTTGCCCCACTCATGTCTTTTCATTCCTTAACACTTATCTGCTAACATCATCATCATCATTGTTCGACTGTGGTCGATACAATGGAATTTACCATGCTACGCCAGACCCTCCATCATGGCATTACGGAGGTCCTGTTGCTGGATGCCTGTATCCCTGGAGATTACATCAGGGTAGGAGAGTGTGCGCCCTCTGGTATTGCGAGTAGATGGCTTCCAGAGGAGAAGAGTAGAAATTGCCTCTTTTTCAGCCCTACAACAATGTCCAGCAAACTGGATTCTCCTACCCTCCACAAGAGATGACACAGGTGGTAGTTTCCCATATATTTGCATTTTGGTTGGATGACGCGTCCACGAGAGATTTTGAGCTCTCATAAGGAGGCGAGTGTAGGTTCCATCCAACCGCCTCTCAAGCTTCTTTGATAACGTCCAGGTTTCTGAGCCATATAGTAGAATTGGTTCGACTGGCTTTGAAGATTTCAAGTTTGAAGTCTCTACTTAGATTTGATGACCAGATTTACAGTGGGATGGCCATGGATCCAGCACATTTGATGTATATAATTTTTAGAACTGGTACACAATATCTTGGCACCTTGTAAGAAACAGTTATCTAAAAGAGTTGGTGCATAAGAGCAATCAGCTCCAAAGAGCAGAGCAGAGGCCTTTGCGGTAACAGTAGAAAAGTCCATGAAGAGATATATCTATGAGCCAGATGTTTGAGTGTATTAGTGAGTAGTATTAACATATTTACTTCACCAGTTAGTGGCCTATGCTAAGTCCATTATGTGAAAATATTCTCAGGTTCCTCAAGAAAAGGTGTTTTATATTACTCTTTCTTTTACTCTTTTACATGTTTCAGTCATTTGACTGCGGCCATGCTGGAGCACCGCCTTTAGTCGAGCAACTCGACCCCGGGACTTATTCTTTGTAAGCCCAGTACTTATTCTATCGGTCTCTTTTGCCGAACCGCTAAGTGACGGGGACGTAAACACACCAGCATCGGTTGTCAAGCAATGCTAGGGGGACAAACACAGACACACATACACATGCATATATATACATATATACGACAGGCTTCTTTCAGTTTCCGTCTACCAAATCCACTCACAAGGCATTGGTCGGCCCGGGGCTATAGCAGAAGACACTTGCCCAAGATGCCATGCAGTGGGACTGAACCCGGAACCATGTGGTTGGTTAGCAAGCCAGTGACGTCACAACTCATTTCTACAGCTGAGTGAATTGGAGTAATGTGAAATGAAGTGCCTTGCTCAAGAGCACAACACACAGCCTAGTCCAGGAATCAGACCCACAACCACGATTGGAAGCCCAATGCTCTAACCACTGAGCCATGACATTTTCAAAGTGGTTTTTGTT
The DNA here is from genome assembly GCF_006345805.1 of Octopus sinensis. NCBI lineage: Eukaryota > Metazoa > Mollusca > Cephalopoda > Octopoda > Octopodidae > Octopus > Octopus sinensis. The sequence continues at coordinate 125,105,987 of NC_043001.1, read as the reverse complement.
TTAATTTGTTTAAAAATAGTGGTGGTATAGATTCTGTTGTGGAGGCGCAATGGCCCATTGGTTAGGGCAGCGGACTCGCGGTCATAGGATCGCGGTTTCGATTCCCAGACCGGGCGTTGTGAGTGTTTATTGAGCGAAAACACCTAAAAGCTCCACGAGCCTCCGGCAGGGGATGGTGGTGATCCCTGCTGTACTCTTTCACCACAACTTTCTCTCACTCTTACTTCCTGTTTCTGTTGTACATGTTATTCAAAGGGCCGGCCTTGTCACTCTCTGTGTCACGCTGAATATCCCCGAGAACTACGTTAAGGGTGCACGTGTCTGTGGAGTGCTCAGCCACTTACACGTTAATTTCACGAGCAGGCTGTTTCGTTGATTCGGATCAACCGGAACCCTCATCGTTGTAACCGACGGAGTGCTTCCAAGGTATAGATTCTGTAATTTTTTTGTGTAAAATGAGATGAGGTTTTTCTTATTACAATAATTTAACTGTAGGTTTACATACTGACCAAACCAAGAAATGTCTAAAATCGCCATTAACAAGAAATAATTTATCTCTTCTTTTTTTTTTTTTTTTTATACAGATGTCAATGCTTATTGTGATACACTAGCATTGCGTAGCTGTCTGAGGTCAATTAGCCCCCACAATATTGACGTCTCCAATTATTATATGCAGCATTTAGATAAGAAACAGATAAATGCTTTTTGTCAGTAAGTATTACACATTTGTTGTCTTCTCTCTCTTCCTTCTCTCTCTCTTCCCCCTCTCTCTCTTCCCTCTCCTCTCCCTCTCTCTCTCTCTTCCCTCTCTCTCTCTCTTCCCTCTCTCTCTCTTCCCTCTCTCTCTCCCCTCTCTTCCCTCTCTCTCTCTCTTCCCTCTCTCTCTCTCTCTCTCTTCCCTCTCTCTCTCTCTCTTCCCTCTCTCTCTTCCCTCTCTCTCTCTCTTCCCTCTCTCTCTCTTCCCTCTCTCTCTCTCTTCCCTCTCTCTCTCTCTTCCCTCTCCTCTCTCTCTTCCTCCCTCTCTCTCCTCCTCTCTCTCTCTTCCCTCTCTCTCCTCTCCTCTCTCTCTCTCTCTTCCCTCTCTCTCTCTCTCTTCCCTCTCTCTCTCTCTTCTCTCTCTCTCTCTCTCTTTCCTCTCTCTCTTCCCTCTCTCTCTCTTTCCTCTCTCCCCCCTCCCCCCCCACCATCTGTCTTTGTCTCCCCTCTCTTCCTTCTCTCTCCACCATATCCTGAGGGTGATCCAAATCTTGTGAAAGAAATTTGTTTTAGGTAGAAATTGTGTAGCCTTATTAGATCAATTGTGCTGATAGTTTTACCCATTCTTGTCTTAATTACTGAAACAAATTAACAACGGCAATGTTGCTGAAAAGATTATCGTATGTAGCTATAAATACATATTTCTTGACTCAGTGCTTCCCTAACAGCAGAAAGCTTGTTATGTCAGCTAATTTGTTTGTATACTAAACTGTTATCTAATATGGATTATTTACTAGCATAAAGAATTTTTTGCTCACAGCATTCAGTACATCATCCCTTGACTTATGCAGTAGCTACTGCTATCTTTTATCTGTTGTTTAAATCATTGGACTGTGGCCCTAGTCTTGAAGGGCTTTTCATCTAGCAAATTGAACCCAGCACTTTTTCCAAAGCTTGGTACTTCTGTCAGTCTCTTTTGCTGAACCACTAAGTTATGGGGACATTAATTAAAACCAGTTATGAAGCATGCTCTCATACACACACACTCTCATACATACAAACCTACATACACGCATATACTCTTTTACTCTTTTACTCTTTTATTTGTTTGTCATTTGACTGCGGCCATGCTGGAGCACCGCCTTTAGTCGAGCAAATCGACCCTGGGACTTATTCTTTGTAAGCCCAGTACTTATTCTATCGGTCTCTTTTGCCAAACCGCTAAGTGACGAGGAAGTAAACACATCAGCATCGGTTGTCAAGCAATGCTAGGGGGACAAACACAGACACACACACATACATACATACATATATATATATATATATATATATATATATATATATATGTAGGTCCCGGGTTGAGTCGGGGTTAACCACAGTAAATAAGGTACTCAATACATAGCAGAGTAAATTAATTTATTTTATAGAAGGAGCTTCTACAGGACTAGAACTGTTGCATTCAAAAGAAATCATCAGGAAGCTACCTGTAGCTTCCTGATGATTTCTTTTGAATGAAACAGTTCTAGTCCTGTAGAAGCTCCTTCTATAAAATAAAAATATATATATATATATATATATATATATATATATATATATATATAATATATATATATATATATATATATATATATATATATAATATATATATATAATATATATATAATATATATACACGACAGGCTTCTTTCAGTTTCCATCTACCAAATCCACTCACAAGGCATTAGTCGGCCCGGGGCTATAGCAGAAGACACTTGCCCATGGTGCCAGGCAGTGGGACTGAACCCGGAACCATTTGGTTGGTTAGCAAGCTACTTACCACACAGCCACTCCTGTGCCTATGAGATTTCAATTTCCGTCTACCAAATCCACTCACAAGGCTTTGGTCAGCCCAGAGCTGTAGTAGAAGAAGAAACTTTCCCTAGGCAGTTTCCATGTGTTTGTTAAGCAAGCTTCTTGTCATTCCAGTGCCCATGTTGCATTTTGTTGTGAATAGGAGCATCGTAAATTATAGATTACCCAGGTTCATTCCCACTGCGTATCACTTTTGGGCATGTGCCCTCTACTTCTGAAACTCCGGACTAACAGAATGGATTCGGTAAACAATAACTGAAAGAAGTAAAAATAAACGTGACTTAACCCTATTGTTTCTGTATGTTATTGATTTGGAAAGCAAATTATAAACAGATTATATCACAATGAAGCCAGGACAGAGTTAAAGTTAAGCGGTTTTCAGTTAATTTTTGCGGAACGACATTTTACTTTTTGTCATTGACCCATTATTTCACATGATACAGAGAACTGGCTTGTTTGCACTGATTTCTCCTATATATATATCATAGCAAGTTTCTCCACTATGAGCTTTGTTTATATTTATTAAATGAGCTTAAAATTCGGCAATTTCATCCTGCACACTTTTGATATCTATTTGTTTATCTCTGGTTCTGCTCCTCTCTATTTGTCTTTCTGCCTCTCTCTCTCTCTCTCTCTCTCTTTCTCTCTCTCTCTCACAATCTCTCTCTCAACTTCCCTCCTCTTCTCTCTCTCTCTCAACTTCCCTCCTCTTCTCTCTCTCTCTCAACTTCTCCCTTGCTCTTTCTCTCTTCTCCCTTGCTCTTTCTCTCTTCTTCCTTGCTCTTTCTCTCTTCTTCCTTGCTCTTTCTCTCTTCTTCCTTGCTCTTTCTCTCTTCTTCCTTGCTCTTTCTCTCTTCTTCCTTGCTCTCTCTCTCTTCCTTGCTCTCTCTCTCTTCTTCCTTGCTCTTTCTCTCTTCTTCCTTGCTCTCTCTCTCTTCTTCCTTGCTCTCTCTCTCTTCTTCCTTGCTCTCTCTCTCTTCTTCCTTGCTCTCTCTCTCTTCTTCCTTGCTCTCTCTCTCTTCTTCCTTGCTCTCTCTCTCCTTCCTTGCTCTCTCTCAACTTCTTCCTTGCTCTCTCTCAACTTCTTCCTTGCTCTCTCTCTCTCGTTTCTTTGTAGTTGTAAAATGTTCTTTACAGCCATGTTCTTTAGCACACATCTTCCCCCAACTGCTGCTCCTACCTACTGAGAGGCAGTGTAAACATTGGATCAAATTACTTAACTAATTTACATCATATTACTACTACTCACATCACTGAATCTCCTAAGTTGATTAGGATCAGACATTCCAACCTTGACCACATCGTTAGTTTTTTTTTTTTTTCTTCTAGTAATGTTCATCAAGAACTTCAAACTTTGAGCACTCTATCCTAAATGGCTGGACATAGCTTCTGTTGAACTTATCGTCCCTGGACTTATATCTCTCTAAAGATACCTAGCTGAAGCAATAAATTTGACTCGTAGTCCTAGGGATGAAACATATTTGGACCCGTCCATGAAGGATGATTGCAAATCATGGGAGACCTTACTATTTGTGCTATTTCTAGCAGATGAAACTTCTAAAAGGATATAGTTGTTTACCCCATAGGTCTACTCCGAATGACTTGATTTATGGTCATACACATTCCCTGCTGTGATCATTCCCTTTTTTTTTCTTTTCACACATTACCCAATCCATCCCTGTATTTAGGGCATGAAAGGTGAGGAATGAGTTGGTTGCTATTCCCATCAACATAATATCCATCATTGGTTCATGCCTTATTGTGGTGGTTGTTGTTTAACCCATGTAATCCATGACTGAGCAGACCTATAATCAGCCATGACCGCTATCTTTTATATATGTTTATATTATATAAATAACTATAGCAGCGTGGAAGGTGTTTGTAAGCCATTTAAGAAACAAAAGCCGTTCGATTCACTTCAACATTTAAATATAATTTGTCAAAGTATTTTCGTCGCTTTCAGACCGCAACCTGTTCACTGACAAAAATCTGTAGTGAACAGGTCGCGGTCTTAAAGCGATGAAAATATTTTGACAAATTAAACTTAAATGTTGAAGTGAATCGAACGGCTTTTGTGTGTTTCTTAAATGGCTTACAAACACCTTCCATGCTGCAATAGTTTTCGTTCCAGCACACGATCTCTGATCAAATCACTTGCTATGCAAGTACATCTCCGTAATATATAAATAACAAATATTGCATATAGGATCTTATTTACTAATGAGATCATTTCAAAGACAGCATAGATGTAATTTAAAGATTTAGCTGTTATTTCTAGCAGGTCTTGTGGAGCAACCACATAGCAGCCATTTTTGTTGCATTCATTTGAAGCTGTTTAATGATGTTAACTCTGTGTGCTTAGCTACTACTAGCATTAGCCTTAACATTTGTGCTAAATTATAAGCAGTAAATAATATTTTCCCCACCTCACTGCATTTCATTCTTGAGCTTTCAGAAGCTTCAAAGTTCTGTCTGACATTTCTCTTACGTCACCATCTGTTCGCCCGTCCTCCCATGCTTTTTGTATTGTGGAGCCTTTGATGTTGTTTATATCCTTTTAATCGTAGTTGCAAGTTAGTTTGATTGTACAAGTCAATGTATGATTAAAGACATTTCTAGCTGTTTGTCCTCTCCCTGCTACTTTCCTTTCATGCATGGTTGAATGGTTAACTTAACATTGCAATCAAGTGGTTTCAGGTTCAGTCCCATTGTACACCATCTTGGACAATTGTTTTCTACTATAGCCTGAAACTGTAAAATAACACTTTGTGAGTAAAATTCATCATCATCATCATCGTTTAATGTCCGTTTTCCGCGCTAGCACGGGCTGGACGCTTCAACCGGGGTCTGGGAAGCCAGGAGCTGCACCAGGCTCCAGTCTGATCTGGCAGTGTTTCTACAGCTGGATGCCCTTCCTAACGCCAACCACTCCGCGAGTGTAGTGAGTGCTTTTTACATGCCACCGGCACAGGTGCCGGGGGAGTCTGGCATCGGTCGGTGCTTTTAACGTGCCACCGGCACGGAAGCCAGTCAAGGCGGTGCTGGCATCAGCCACGTTCGGATGGTGCTTTTTGTGTGTCACCGGCACAGAAGCCAGTCAAGGCGGCGCTGGCATCGGCCACGTTCGGATGGTCCTTTTTGTGTGTCACCGGCAAAGAAGCCAGTCAAGGCGGCGCTAGCATCGGCCACGTTCGGATGGTGCTTTTTATGTGCCACCGGCACAGAAGCCAGTCGAGACGGCGCTGCCATCGGCCACATCATAGGTGTGGAAAATTTGCATGTTCTTGTATTTGTCTTTACGTTTGCAATAAATCGATAAAAAAATAAATTTAACGAAAAGGAGACTGAGTATTAAGGACAAAATGATTGCCTGAAACCCTTTAAAGGCGATGTTCTAGTATGGTTACAATTCAGTGAAACGGGTAAAAAAATTAGTATTTTCAAAATTGTAGTTATGTTTGATTTGAAACAGATTTAGCTGCTATTTCTAGCAGTCCAATATCTTTACTATTCAAGCACATAACTTCTACTTGAAGTCATCATTTTTCATTTATTTTTCATCTTGGTATGGGCTGGACGTTTGACAAGATCCCACAAATCAAGATATCTTTGGTTCAATATGCTTTCTATGGATGGATCATCATCATCATCGTTTAACGTCCGTTTTCTGCGCTAGCAGGGGTTGGATGGTTCGACCAGGGGCTGCACCAGGCTCCAGTCTGATCTGGCAGTGTTTCTACAGCTGAATGCCCTTCCTAACGCCAACCACTCCGCGAGTATAGTGGGTGCTTTTTGCGTGCCAGGGGAGTCTGGCATCGGCCACGATCGGTTGGTGCTTTTAACGTGCCACCAGCACAGAAGCCAGTCAAGGTGGAGCTGGCATCGGCCATGTTCGGATGGTGCTTTTTATGTGCCACCAGCACAGAAGCCAGTCGAGGCGGCGCTGGCTGCCCTTCTTAATTACTTGACAGTGTACTGGGTGCTTTTTATCATGGCACTAGGACTGAAAAGCATGTCTTACTGTCAGCAAAACTAAAAAGTCCTTGTAACCCTGTGTTGTCTTTACTTGATTTACCAACTACTTAAAAGCGTGTACTTTTTATCTTTCTAGTATTGATGTCACCTTATGACTTGAGAAGCAAAATTCACTACTGGAAGAAGGAATAGAGGAGAGAGAGGGGGTGATAACTTTAGGTATGATGGGCAGAGTGGATTTATTGTGAGAGAGTAAATGAGAAGGTACCAGAGCATATTCTCAAAGTAACATGGCCAAGGTAAAGTGTGCTGACTGAATACTCTGGAAGAGTGAGTGAAAATTACAAGAGTGTTATTCATCCCCTCCCTATTCAGGTATCATGATTTGTAGGAAAAAAAAAAGTTACCTTCTAAAGTCCTGTTGACTCATGAAGGCTGTACAAATTTCTCACCTGGATGGGATGCTGGTCTGTCGCAGAATTATTTTTTCCAGCTGAGTGGACAGGAGCAACGTGAAATGGAGTGTTTTGCACAAGAACACAATGTGTCACCCAGTCCAGGAATCGAAACCACAATCTTATGATCACGAGTCCTCACCGCTAAGCCACACGCCTCCACTCCTGATTTGGAAGGACAAAGGGAGACACAGTAGTAGGATGTAAGTGTTGGGAGTAGGTCAGTTCAGAATGCAATAGGTAAAATGGATAGAAGAGATGGGAGGGAAGCTTGAGGGTGTAGAATAAGCAATAGGCAGTGTCATGGGGGTACTTTAAGGCGGCGAGCTGGCAGAAACGTTAGCACGCCGGGCGAAATGCGTAGCCGCATTTTGTCTGCCGTTACGTTCTGAGTTTAAATTCCGCCGAGGTCGACTTTGCCTTTCATCCTTTCGGGGTCGATAAATTAAGTACCAGGTATGCACTGGGGTCGATGTAATGACTTAATCCGTGTGTCTGTCCTTGTTTGTCCTCTCTGTGTTTAGCCCCTTGTGGGTAGTAAAAAAAAAAATAGGTACTTTATAGGCATTTCAACTAGTTTGTGCAGTAGGTTCTGTCTTCTGCAGCACTCTCATCAACCAACATAGTCCTAGGTCATCTGTTTGGAGATTATTTTTTACCACCTCATCTTGAGTCTTCCTTCATCTCCCTCTTCCACAGATACTATTCACTTTGAGCTCCTGTTATCCTCCATTTACATCACATGCAATTTCCTCTCTTGCACACTACAGATGATTCCTCTTATACTTGGTTTTTCTTTCAGTTCATTTATACTTCATCATTCATGTTCACTGACATCGAACATCTCATCTCATCTCATTTCTTGCTAGCTTTTCCAGTCAAGGAATTCATGGCCCATGTCTTGTTACCATGCAGTAGCGTACTTTGCCCATGCTATCAGCAAAATATTAGTTGTGGTTATCACATCATTAGGAAGTGGTGCTTTTTAATTTCTTTCTTGGCTCTTTGGAAAATGCTTCTGAAATATCTTCCACATTTCACTGGAAACTGAATTTATTCTCATTTGGAGACCTTCAACAATAAGAGCAACGAAAGCAAACTTGTAAGGGAGTTTTTTTATGGTGGCCTCATATTTTGTATACCTTTTTAAATCTATTTCTCTCTTTCTGCTCCACTCTCGCTCAGCATGTTGTCTGAAGATGTTTTAAGATGGGGGAAATTATCATCCTCTTTTACATCCATTTTGCCTTTGCTGACACAAATAAGAAACTTCTTGTGGCAGATATAATCTGTGGTTAAGTGATCTTCCTACTGTCAACTCTAACTATAGTATCATGCTAGTTCTCCTTCCCCCCCCTCTTTCTCTACTAAAATAAGAATCAAATTTCTCTAACAACATTTTATCAGCTTAAAAACAAAACAAAAAAAACTATAAAAAAAATTGAATAAATGTAGTTTTTTTTGTTTAAAGTCTGTTTTTGCATACTAACATGGCTTAGACAGGAGGAAATTAAGGTAGGATTTTTATGACCGGATGCTTTTGTTGTTACCAAACCTTACCTGTTTGTCAAGTAAAGGATTTTTTTTAGTTCTAGCAAAATTCAAAAGTACAATCTGTGCTGGTGGCATGTAAAAAGCATCCATTACACTCACGGAGTGGTTGGCATTAGGAAGGGCATCCAGCTGTAGAAACACTGCCAGATCAGATTGGAGCCTGGTGCAGCCTCCTCGCTTCGCAGATCCCAGTCAAACCGTCCAACCCATGCTAGCATGGAAAACAGATGTTAAACGATGATGATGAAGTGCTGGCAGACAATTTTTCGACAGAAACTATCAACCTAACATAATTGCTTGAGCTCAACCACAAACAATGATGTCACCATCTGTAACCAAAGCTCAGGTATATTGAGCAGAAGACACTTGCCCAATATGCTTCACAGTGAAACTGAACCCAAAACCATATGGTTGAAAAGCGAAGTTCTTAAACACTTAGCTATGCCTGGTTGCATTTTCTGAAAATAAGGTGGAATGGTCATGGTTAGAATGGTTTTATCAAAGGTTTTCCTATTCTGGATTGATAATCTCTACAACAATGCTATTGAAATGGAAATGATTTCCAGTAACCCCTTGACTATCAAAGTGAAAGTGAAACTCCACACAAAGTAGAAACAGTACTCTTTACTCTTTTTACTCTTTTACTTGTTTCAGTCATTTGACTGCGGCCATGCTGGAGCACCGCCTTTAGTCGAGCAAATTGACCCCGGGACTTATTCTTTGTAAGCCCAGTACTTATTCTATCGGTCTCTTTTGCCGAACCGCAAAGTGACGGGGACGTAAACACACCAGCATCGGTTGTCAAGCAATGCTAGGGGGACAAACACAGACACACAAACATATTCACACACACACACTTATATATATATATATATATATATATATATATATATATATACGACTGGCTTCTTTCAGTTTCCGTCTACCAAATCCACTCACAAGGCATTGGTCGGCCCGGGGCTATAGCAGAAGACACTTGCCCAAGATGCCACGCAGTGGGACTGAACCCGGAACCATTTGGTTGGTTAGCAAGCTACTTACCACACAGCCACTCCTGTATATATATTTTTTATTTGTATAATTTGTATATATTATAAATGCAAAACAACCAGTTGAAATAAGAGAAACATTAAAACAATTCTTTATATCTTTTAACAGGGGTGTTCCAGAGTTCAAGGAATGTACCAAACCTTTGTATACTTCCTGTTATTTTGATAAAGTTGACTTGTATGGGGTCTTTGATTACATGTGTGGCCCAGGACGTGGAGGTAATTAATTGCTGTTTTGCTTTCAACAATTGTTTGACAAAATATTTTTGCTGATGTGTTTTAGATTCATTTCTTTTTGCTGCTTGATCAGAGAAGGTAGGACAGCATTAGTAGCCTGTGTGTAGGGTCTCTGAGACTAGTCAAAGTAACTTAAGATTAACTTATTTTCAGATGGTAAACTGGTCTGAATGTTTGTAATTGATTGGAGTCTCCTGAAGGCACTGAAGGAGATTGTTAAACCTGGCTATTTAGTCTGGATGCTTACAACAGATGATGACAGTTATGTGAGTGCCTAGATGGATACCTCATGGGGCATTTGGCACTCAGTGTTGAAAATCATGTTGAGGTTCAGTGTAAAAGTAAAAACAAAAACAAAAACAGAGCAGTGTATTCGTGGAACCGTAACAATGTTGGACCAGATACCTTGTGGTATTTGTTTTGGCTCTTTGTGTTCTGAGTTCAAATCCCATCATGCCCTGCTTGGTTGTTAAACTTAATCTTTCACCTGATTTAGCACCACCAACCTGGTATGTGGGTGCCTTTAGCTGGGACCATTCAGTTGCATGTATTTGCGCCAGGTTTTCATATATATGAACCTACTTCTAAAAAAGGAAAAAAAGGCCTCTGTTAAAACCACCCAAACACTAGACTGTCATTTTAAAACTGGCAATCTGGTCTGAATGCTTTCAACAGAATAAACTCCACTAAAGTCTCCTTAGGAGTCAGGTGGTGGTGTTGAACTTGGGATTAAGTCTGCACATAACCAGTTCAACCCTTCCATGTACCCAGGTTCATTTGCAAAACTTGGGTTTATGACCAGAAACAATGGTGGAAGGCACTTGCTCACAGAACTGCACATTATAATTAAATCTGGTGCAAGGACACACGTTTGTTGGTTTCTGTGATGATTATTTGGTTATTTGAACTACTGAATTAGCTGCTTATTAAAATAGCTCCTCTTGGGAATTGCATGCAGTTTAGTCTTTGAAGAAGCCAACAAGTGACTGGTGGGCAACTCAAATGATGTGCAAGAAAAATCAGGAAATGATTAAGTGCAGATTCGCAAGAAGGAAATGGGCCCCAGATTGGCTGCGAATGTAAAAACCACCAGCAGTACCTGGCCACTTTAAGATCTGAACATTGAGTACCTGGATACAGAGTATGAGAAGGCTGAGGGTAGTCATGGTTTAGAATGGGGTGCTCTGATCAAATTCAAATGGTGGTTCTTCATCCTCACCCATGTGTGAATAGATTGCCTTCATTGTGTTCACTTGTCTTTTACATCCATTTTTCATTCTGGTATAGGTTGGACGAAGCTCTGTTTTGGTGCAGTGTTTTATAGCTAGATGCCTTAAGTTTTTTTTTTTTTATTTTGTTGCTCTTTGAAAACTCAGAGTATCAGTATATATTATTACCTGCATGGAATGATAAACATGGCATCACTCTCTTTGCTCAAATATAACATGCAAATATAGGTCTTAATGTGCATACAACACCCTATTCTCATGATAGACTGCTATATGTTTTCCAGCAAATCAATAATTCCATTTACAAGGCATTGACCTTTCTGAGGCCAGTAGACATTTGTCCAAGATGTTACATATCATAAACAATGTTGTTAGAAAACATACTTCATATCTATACAGTGTGTGTGTGTGTGTGTTCATTTACTTCTGCAACTTAAAATATGCTTCAACACATGAATTCACACAAAGAATCTTGCAAATCAAATACAAAAACGAAATCTTAATACAGGGTTGTCCATAAATTACCATTACAATTTGAAGAATTCAGAAAAATATGAAAAGTAAGGATAGCTTAGAGTTTATTGGAAAAACATATACAAGGCGCTGCTGAAAAGTTTCTGGCTTTTGGTAAAAGAGAAAAAATTCAGGATTAGTTATGATTTTATTCAACATGTTCCCCTCTCAGATTCACACATTTGCAGTGGTCCTTCAATTATTCTAAGCCCTGTAAAAAGTCAGAAGGTCAGGCCTCCAACCAGGTCTTTCATGGTATCCTTCAAACTAGGAACTTTTCATTACCCCCTCATATATATATATAGGAGAAGTTCCAGGTGTGGAAGGAGGGTCTAGAATCGAGGGGCCTTAGAGTCAACCTAGCTAAAACCAAAGTACTAATAAGTAGGAAGGTAGACAATCCACAAATGTCTTCAGGAAGATGGCCCTGCTCGATCTGTAGAAAAGGTGTAGGTAGAAACTCTATAAGATGTACCCAGTGTAAGCTATGGACACATAAGAGGTGCAGCAATGTCAAAGGAAGGCTAACTGGGAAGATAGTTTTTGTATGTGGCAGATGCTCGGGAGCATTAACCTCTGAAAATCTGCAGAAAATAACTTCCGTCACTTTCCAGGGGAAAAAACTAGAAGTAGTTGATAGCTTCCGTTATCTTGGTGACCAAGTCAGTAGTGGGGGTGGGTGTGCTGAAAGTGTAACGGCTAGAGTAAAAATAGCCTGGGCAAAGTTTAGGGAGCTCTTACCTCTGCTGGTGACTAAAGGCCTCTCGCTCAGAGTAAAAGGCAGACTGTATGATGCATGTGTACGTACAGCCATGCTACATGGCAGTGAAACATGGGCCGTGACTGCTGAGGACATGCGTAAGCTTGCGAGAAATGAAGCCAGTATGCTCCGATGGATGTGTAATGTCAGTGTGCATGCTCGACAGAGCGTTAGTACCCTGAGAGAAATGTTGGCCCTAAGGAGCATCAGTTGTGGTGTGCAAGAGAGACGATTGCGCTGGTATAGTCATGTGGCGAGAATGGATGAAGATAGGTGTGTGAAAAAGTGCCAATCCCTAGCAGTGGAGGGAACCCATGGAAGAGGTAGACCCAGGAAAACTTGGGACGAGGTGGTGAAGCACGACCTTCGAACTTTAGGTCTCACTGAGGAAATGATCTGCGACCGAGACCTTTGGAAATATGCTGTGCGTGAAAAGACCAGGTAGGACAAGTGAGTCTAGCCCACTTATGCATGCCTTTCCTCCCTTGGACACACAAAGACCTGTTGAGGCAAGCGAAGTCGATATCGAACCTCATCCGACGACAGGCACCTATGCCAACCCCCCCTTTGCTTGCGAAGACCTGTTGGGGCAAGTGAAATCGAAATCAGAATCAAAATTGAACCAATCCTATGACTGGCACCCGGCAGATGCCAGGACCCCTGGACTGGAGATACGTAAAAAGCACTATCCGAATCGTGGCCTCGACTGGCTTCCGTGTCGGTGGTACGTAAAAAGCACCATCCGAAGCCAGTGCCGCCTCGACTGGCTTCCGTGCAGGTGGCATGTAAAATGCACCAATCCGACCGTGGCCGATGCCAGCCTCGCCTGGCTCCAGTACAGGTGGCACGTAAAAAGCACCCACTACACTCACGGAGTGGTTGGCATTAGGAAGAGCATCCAGCTGTAGAAACATTGCCAGATAAGACCGGAGCCTGGTGCAGCCTCCTGGCTTCCCAGATCCCTGGTCGAACCGTCCAACCCATGCTAGCATGGAGAACGGACGTTAAACGATGATGATATGAGGGATGACCACAACGTGGACAGCCCTTATGCTGGAAGTAGATCTGCTATGGTCTTATCACTAAGAAAATTCAGCAAACGTCAATGTAATTGAGCAAGACAAATGAGAAATAACAAAAATATAGATTAATCATGGACATGTTTCGCTATCAATATTTACGTAATTTTACTTATGCAATTTGTCTGTAGCTCCTCAGCATGATCGTCATTGCAAATATAATTTGCAGAACATAGGCGCAGGAGTGGCTGTCTGGTAAGTAGCTTGCTTACCAACCACATGGTTCCGGGTTCAGTCCCACTGCGTGGCACCTTGGGCAAGTGTCTTCTACTATCGCCTCGGGCCGACCAAAACCTTGTGAGTGGATTTGGTTGACGGAAACTGAAAGAAGCCTGTCGTGTGTATATATATATATATATATATATATATGTATGTATGTGTGTGTGTGTGTGTCTGTGTTTGTCCCCCTAGCATTGCTTGACAACCGATGCTGGTGTATTTACATCGCCGTCACTTAGCGGTTCGGGAAAAGGGACCGATAGAATAAGTACTGGGCTTACAAAGAATAAGTCCCGGGGTTGATTTGCTCGACTAAAGGCGGTGCTCCAGCATGACTGAAACAAGTAAAAGAGAAAGAACTATACACGAAATGTCCACATGAGATTGGACATGTATACATTTCAACTAATTACACTTAGGGTTATTTCTCAAAAGTCTTTGTTTTGGCACGCTAAAATCTCGTAAATAATTCTCTGTAGTGAGTTATGCCAGTTAGAGAACATATAAATTTAAAATGAGGGTGAAAAATTGAACATTAATTTGATTAATATCAATTTCACCCTCATTTTAAATTTTATATAGGAGTGGCTGTGTAGTAAGTAGCTTGTTTACCAACCACATAGTTCCGGGTTCAGTCCCACTGCGTGGCACCTTGGGCAAGTGTCTTCTACTGTAGCCTCGGGCCGACCAAAGCCTTGTGAGTGAATTTGGTAGACGGAAACTGAAAGAAGCCCGTCGTATATATATATATATATATATATATATATATATATATGTGTGTGTGTGTGTCTGTCCCCTTAGCATTGCTTGGCAACTGATGCTGGTGTGTTTATGTCCCCGTCACTTGGCGGTTCGGCAAAGGAGACTGATAGAATAAGTACTGCGCTTACAAAAAGAATAAGTCCCGGGGTTGAGTTGGTCAATTAAAGGCGGTGCTCCAGCATGGCCGCAGTCAAATGACTGAAACAAGTAAAAGAGAAAGATATATATATATATATATATATATATATATATATATGAAAACTTTAATATTTAACATGCAAAGGAATTGATTGAAAGATCTCAACTACAATAGATAAAATAAATTATGGAAGTCGTAAAGATAGTTTACGGATACCTTGCTGCATGCCTCATTTTTATATAAATTTGTTTATATAGCCCTGTATGTTTACTATTTGTGATATGTATGTATAGATGGGCCTTGTTGGCAAAATATATGAAAGAATTAATCGATTGGCAAAATATATGAAAGATTTAATCTATTGGCAAAACTCATTAAAGCACTGGACAAAATGCCTTGTGGTATTTAGCTATTACCCTCTACTTCTGAGTTCAACCTCCTCCAAGATTAATTTTGCACTTCATCCTTCCAGGGTCAATAATAAAGTACCAGTCATGTGCTGGGGTTGATTTGACTGTTCCCTCCTCTGTTTGATGCCATGTGCCTATATTGAAAATTATAAGGGCAATTGATTGGCAGAGATGCTGGTGTCAGAATACTTGATGCAGTGTTCAAAAAATCTCTCTGCAGTGAATTTTTTTTTTCTCCGAGATGTCTTTCAAAAACATGTGTTAAAGAGTTAACTTATGTATTGAAAATAGACAACACCTCTTATAAAGTTTTTTTAAGTCTTGTAGTTTTATACCATCTTATAAATATTTATTTTGCAATAAAATACTTACTGTGGAGAAACTTTTTGAACACCCTATACTTGTAGCAGCCCATTACATTCTTTCTGAGTTCAGGTTTTACTAACATCAACTTTGCTTTTCATCCTTATAAGGATGAGATGGGGAGTAGGGCTAATAAAATATCAGTCAAGTATTGGGATTAATGTAATCAACTGTTCTCTCTCTCTCTCTCACACCCTGAATTTATGGCTTTGTATCTCTGTTAGAAACCTTTGTTATTGGGTGTGGTGGTGGGGAAATAACAGAAATTGTTGGGTATTGGATTTAACCCTTTAGTATTTAAACCGGCCATATCCGGCCAAAATAGTTAATCTGTTTTATGTTCAAACTGACCAGATCCAGGCTCTCACACCTACCCTACAATGTTATTCTACATTAAGTAATTACACCATCAAGATCTTGAAGATATGAGATAATGCACGATTAATTCAAATCAATGGGAATCAATAAGCATTATGTTTGATAGAATAATCTGAACACTAAAGGGTTAATGTATTTCTGTTGTTTAGTTCTTTGCCACTATGATTTAACCTTTCGTTACCTTGTTTCAGTTGAAATATTCTGTTTTTCTTTAAATTAAAAGAAAATGAAGACTATATTAAAATAACTTGTCATTATTAAGCTGATGTTTCAAAATATAAATTAACAGCAAATTTTGATGTAGGGTTTGTACCATAGAACCAAGAATGGTCTTGGTGCAGGCTGGTATGAAAATGGTTAGGCAGGATTTGGCTTTATCATCTCTCCAGGGTCAATAGATTAAAATACATGAGTATTTCAACTACAGTCTTCATCCATATTCCAGTGTAAGAAATCATTTTGTTTTATAATTTTTATCTTCAGAGTTCTTGGAATATTCACAATGTTTCAATGATACCAACTATCTCAAAAAGACAAAGACATGCACCGAGAGAATGAAAGTTCAGCACTTACATGTACATAGTATTGAAGAAGTTTGTGCGTAAGTATAATTTGATTATAGGCTAGTTTTAATTGAACTTTTATTGTTGTGTGCGCCAGCGGTGGGGGGGGGGTCTTATTATTATTATTATTATTTTTTTTTTTTTTGTCAAAGTGGCTGTCACGATCAGGTAATAAGCTACTAAGGAGGTATGATATAGAGATCTATATTTAAGGCGGCGAGCTGGCAGAAACGTTAGCACGCCAGGCGAAATGCGTAGTCGTATTTCGTCTGCCGTTACGTTTTGAGTTCAAATTCCGCCGAGGTCGACTTTGCCTTTCATCCTTTCGGGGTCAATTAAATAAGTACCAGTTACGCACCGGTGTCGACATAATCGACTTAATCACTTTGTGTTTAGCTCCCTGTGGGCAATAAAGAAATGTATATTTCTTTAATTTAAAAGAAATAAAGAAGCAGTGGCTTCTTTTCATGTCTACGAAAACTTGTCTGGTTATGGAGGAAATATTACCTTGCTTGCAAACTAGCAATGGTTTGTGACAGGACGGTCATCCAGCTAAGAAACCTCGCCTCAACATCCTAACAGGGGTCACTCAGAATTCTGGGTGATTCATGTAAGCATGGATAAGTAATCGTTAAAACAATGATGATGATACATATATGACAAGCTTTTTTCAGTTTTCATCTACCAAATTCACTCAAAGCTTAAAAGTTGGTTTGGGGCTGTGGTAGAAGACACATTGTGCTAAATAAACTGTTTTTTGTTTGTTTGATTTTTTTATAACTTTTTGTTTCATATTAGTATATATTTGTTTTGCTGAGAAAGAAAGAAATAAGCATAGATTGTACTGTCAAGGCACATAGTTCCTTATTTCTATGTACCCCTTCTCTAAATAAGGTGCAATGCAATGGTTTATGGTAATAAGGATCAGTTTTGTAGTTTATTACCTTAAGCTCAGTTATTCTTTTTCATTTTTCTCTGATTAAATAGTTTGATTGGTTAATTTGCATTATTCTTTATATTTAATTTCAGTTTGGAAAAAGAAGTGAGGAAATGTGCATTAGACACTGCAGGCGAATGTAGTCCCGGTTCCAGACATTTTATGTCTGTTGTCTTGGACAAAAGTCTGAAAAAGGTTTTGGATAGCAAATGCTCTGGATTAAGCCACGGTAAGGACTTATTATCATCAAAGCGATAAGCTGGCAGAATTGTTAGCACTCTGGATGAAATGCTTAGCGGTATTTTGCACATTGCAATATTTTGAGTTCAAATTCCGCCAAAGTCAACTTTGCCTTTCATCCTTTCTGGGTCAGTAAATTAAGTACCAGTGAAACACTGGGGTTGGTGTAATCGACTAGTCCCCTGCCCCTAAATTTCAGGCCTTGTCCCTTTAGTAGAAAGGATTATTATCATCATCATCAAGATGACGAGTTGGCAGAATAATTAGCATGTTGGGAAAAATGTTAAGTGGTTTTTCGTCTGTTTTCATGTTCTGAGTTCAAATGCTGCAGGAGTCAACTTTGCCTTTCATCCTTTTGGGGTTGAGAAATTAAGTACCAGTTACACACTGAGGTCAATTTATCTACTGGTCCCCCTTCTCCCAAAATTGGCAAACTGGCAGAATTCTTATCATGCTGGACAAAATGCTTAATGGTATTTTGTCGTCTTCACATTCTGAGTTCAAGTTCTACCAAGGTCGACTTTGCTTTCATTCCTACAGGGTAGATAGAATAAACATCAGTTGAGCCCTGGGGTTGATGCAGTCGACTTATCCCATCCCCAAATTTTCTGGTCTTCGGCAGCAGGCTGGCAGAATCATTAGCACGCCAGAAAATATGTTTAGTGGTATTTCGTCTGTCTTCACGTTCTGAGTTCAAACTCTGTTGAGGTCAACTTTGCCTTTCATCCTTTCGGGGTCAATAAAATAATTACCAGTTGTGTACTGGGTCAACATAATCAACTTAACCCCTTCTCCGAAATATCAGGCCTTGTGCCTATAGTAGAAAGGATTATTATTTAGGCAGTGAGTTGGCAGAATGGTTAGCATGCCGGGCAAAATGCTTAGTAGCATTTTGTCTGTCTTTACATTCTGAGTTCAAATTCTGCCAAGGTCATTGACTACCTGTTCCTCCTAATTTCTGGTCTTGTGCATTTATTAAAAACAATTATTGTTACTATTATTGCTAGGATAGTAGCTTGAAGGGGTGTATTTGTTCAATTCACTTCTAGTACATATTTTAGTACTTTTTGTGTTGGTAGCTATACCACTAGGCTAATGGTGAAAAAAAAGTAAATTAAAAGCAATAAATAAAACCATCTTTATCAATCAGTGAGAGACAAATCCAAAGAAACATGACAGGTTTCTACGGTTTGTTTACTAAATTTACCCACAAGGCATTGGTTATAGGGGGCCTTAATAGAAAACAATCTCTGCCTGTGCATACAAGATCCCTGTCTTAATGTTGATCTTCCAGAATTTGTGCAAGCTTGGGCAAGATACCTTTAATATGATTAGTAGTTTCCTAGGCTTGCAAGTTCCCTTCTCTATGCCTCTGGAGCTTATCCAAAGGGAAGGCTGCTACTCAGGGGTTAGCATATGTTGTTGCAAGCAATGTTGTCAGAATGTGAAAGCCTATTGTCTGAGGGATTCCTGTGTGTGAACAGCCATGCTGCACAGCAGTGAAACATGGGCTGTGACCGCTGAGGGCATGCATAGGCTTGAAAGAAATTAACCTAGTATGCTTCACTGGGTGTGCATGTATGACAGTGTAAGCATCTTGAAAGAAAAGCTGGGCATAAGAGGCATCACATGTACAAGAGAGATGACTGCGCTGGTATGGTCATGTGATGTATATGGAGGTGGACAGCTGAAAAAAAAAATGCCAATCTTTGTGGAGGTAACCTGTGGAACAGTAGGCCCACGTAGACATGGGGCAAGGTGATGAAGCATGATCTTTGAACGTTGGGCCTCATAGAGGCAATGACAAGGGATTGAGACCTTCGGTGATATGCATGCTTCAGAAGACTCGTCAAGCCAAGTGAAATTGTACTCCTGGCTGATGCCAGTGACACGTTAAAAGCACTCTGAATGTTGGGCCTCATGGAGGTGATAAGTAACTGAGACCTTTAGTGATATGCCAAGCTTGAGAAGACGTGTCAAGCTAAGTGAAATCGTTGTTGTAGCTGGTGCCAGTGTCATGTAACTAGCACCCATGCTAATGGCACGTCAAAAGCACCCATTGTTAGTTAATTTTTTGGCTCAAAAAGCAAAAAGCAAGGTCATGTAGGGGGACATGGAGTTATGTACAGGGTGGTGTTCATGTAAAGAGTTCAGGCCACTTGTGGTCAAGGGAGACTTTGAACCGAGCGGTCGTCGGCATCCTCACCATCTCGTCCGGCAGCTTATTCCATGGATCCGCAAAGCCCCTCTCCCTCAGTGGTTGGTGTTAGGAAGGGACATCCAACAGTAGAAACTGTGCCAAATCAGATTGGAACCTAGTGCAGCTTATCAGTATCGGTCAAACCATCTAAACCATGCCAGTATGGAAGGTAGATGCTAAATGATGATGGTTTGTATATAACTGAATTAAAATAGAAATATACATAATTTCTGTGTAATTTTGATATAAATATTGTAAAAAATTTTTGTAATCACTTATTTTTAAACAATTAAAGGCAGTAGAGAGTGAGTGTTGAAAGAAAATGAAAGTAAAGGAGTATGCAAGAGAAAGATGAAAATTGTTAAATGAAATAACAGGGGAAGGGATTCAAATTGAGTTACAGAGATAAAGACTGGAGAAAGTTGTTGGAAAGGGGTGAGAAATTTTAAGGATATAGAAATAGAAGTAAACAAAGAAGAGAGAGTTAGGAAGCAGTAGAAGGAAAAGGATACAAATATAAGATGTTAAAAAGCATATCACAATAAGTGTGTGTTTCGTGATTGGCATGTAATGGAAATCTGCAATAGGATCCTTGAAAACTATATTTTAATAAAAATATATTAAAAATTGAAATTTATAAGAATTTTCTAGGCAGTGAAGACTTTAATAATTACTTTCTTTTAATAAATGTTAATAATCACAGCTAATTAATAAGCAGCTGTCTTTATTATATGAAAGATATGTACTATTAATAATTAATAATCTCTTTAATATTTTCTATTTTCACAGAGGCCTGGATGGGAATATATGTTGCTATTGCTGTAACTATTGGAGTGGCAATTGCTGGCATTGTTATTGGTGTAAAGCACTACAAGCAGAAGAACAATGTAGCTCATAGTCGTTTTTATTGAGTAATGTCTGAATAAGTCAGTCTTGACTTGAATTTATATTGAAGTATGAACTAGATTTGTACGTGTGTGAGTGTGTTTACCTATATATATATAGTATACAGTCTGCCACAAGTTGCTATATAATAGCATATGGTTACAAGAATGAAAGTTTTATGCAAATGCTGTAATTGATTTTTAAACAAAAACAGTAACATTTAATAAGATCATAACGAATTTTAGTGTGTGTGTGAGAGAGAGAGGAAAAGATTGACATTCTGACAAAGGCAGCTAAGCTGAAATTTTGAAGTCACTGTCAACTTTTCCTTTGTATGAATAAAATAATCTGATACTTTAACTGGAAAGTATTGAGTGATCAGTCAATGTTTTGCTGGGTTTTTTTAATAGATATCTATACATTAAAACATACATATGCACACATGCATGTGATTACATTGCAATGGTGTTTAGCAAATATTTGAGGCATGGCATATGTAAAAGATGTTTGAAGGTGTTGTTCATAATGTTGGATGTCCAGCCAAACATTCCTCTCTCTTCTGACTGAACACTGAATGTCCAGATAGTAGTTCCTCATTAATCTTTCCAAACAGTTTCTTACTTGCTAAACATTATTAGTTTTCCTTGTTGGTAGAATTACTTCTGAACTTCTATTGTTGAATGTTGAAGTAAACTAAATACTTTCTCAGAAAGTCACATCTTACATTGCTGTCATCTAACTGACTGGTTTCAAACAAGAAAACTTGTGCATATAAACTTCATTTTGTAGTAATTTTCAAATAAATTTAATTGGCTCTTGCAATTTGACTCACTAATTATTATTTTATAATGTTATTGCATAGCAACTTACGACTCACTTTGCATATCTGTGTGTATGTATGTATGTATGTATATACATAAACAAACATGGCTTCTAAAATTTTTTTCTTCAGTTTCAAATAGTTTACTTTATATACTCAGGCAATTTTTTAATACATCAGTAGTTTATTATTCATATATATATAAAATTGTTTTTTCATTTTGAATTATATGTTATATTATTTAGATTAAAATAAAAAAAAGTATTAAAATAAAGAGTTCATTTTCTTTTCTCTTTTTTTTTTATTCTTTGGCATTTGTAAAACTTATGTTGATATCTGAATTAAAAAATCATTAAACTAAACAGAAAACTACTTGATTTCCTGCATGTTTGCAATTATTTTTATTAAAATAATAATAATAATAAAAACATTGTGTACAGTGCTCAGGTGCATTACAACTCATCTAAAGTGTATGTATAATCAGGTGTAGTTTCGGCGGATTTCAGAAAGCATGAGGGCCTTAAAGGATGCAGTGTCATGGCAGTCAACAACTGACGCAGGCAATTTGTTTCATGCTTCAGCAACTCTGAGCGTGAAAAAATGTTTCCGAAAGTCATGGGAGCTGTGTTGTTTTCTGACTTTGTAGGCATGTCCACATGTGTTAGACACATGAAGATCAAAAAGGTGTTCAGTGTTGTTGTTGGTGAGGTGGTTGATAACTTTGTGGGTGTTTACCAAGTCTATCGCCAGACGCCGGAGCTTCAGTGAATCCATGCCCAGGGAAACAAGGCGCTCAGTGTATGGTAGGTGTCTGATGGAGGGTATGCGTTTGGTTACACGTCTCTGAACAGATTCCAGGAGGTCAATGTTCTGAGCAAGATAGGGGTTCCTAACTGATGATGCGAATTCCAAGTGTGGTCGTACCATAGCTGTATACAGTTTTAAATTGTACAGAATATTTCTATAGATTTTAGCCAGTACTATCTATTAACTTTTTAACAATCAAATTCCTCTGTCAAAACTAAAGCCTATTTACTCATATTGTTTTGAAATTGATCATACATTATCTTGTAGTTTTGATATTTCAGTGATGTGATTATCTTCAAAATGAAGGATAAGTGTGAGAGGTCAGTTCTGGCCAGTTTGAACATAAAATGAGCTGGATATGGTCTGTTTAAATGTTAAATGGTTAATGTGATGAATAAAAGCAAACACTTTGTCCTTATACACAATGGTCTTTGTGAACAGAAAAAAGTGGATTGGTTGAACAAGTATTAGGATTTAATCAGCAGCAGAGTATAAAAAAAATAAAGTGAAGGCACAGGAGTGGCTGTGTGCTAACCAACCACATGGTTCCAGGTTCAGTCCCACTGCATGGCATCTTGGGCAGGTGTCTTCTGCTATAGCCCCGGGCCAACCAATGCCTTGTGAGTGGATTTGGTAGACGGAAACTGAAAGAAGCCTGTCGTATATATGTGTGTACGTGTTTGTGTGTCTCTGTTTGTCCCCCTAGCATTGCTTGACAACCGATGCTGGTGTGTTTATGTCCCCATCACTTAGCGGTTCGGCGAAAGAGACCGATAGAATAAGTACTGGGCTTACAAAGATTTGCTCGTCTAAAGGCGGTGCTCTAGCATGGCCGCAGTCAAATGACTGAAACAAGTATAAGAGTACATGGCTCGGTTAGAGCATTGGGCTCACAATCATGAGATAGTTCGATTCCTGGACTGGGCTGTGTTTTGTTCTTGAGCAAGACTCTTTATTTTATGTTTCTCTAGTTCACTCAGCTGTAGAAATGAGTTGGGACATTACTGGTGCCAACCTGTATCAGCCTCGTCTTACCCATGGATTACATCAGTGGTGAGTCCGGTTGGCATGAGCAACTGCTGGTCTTCCATAAACAACCTCGCCCGAACTTGTGCCTTAAAGAACTTTCTCGGTGCAATCCCATGGTTATTCATGACCAAAGTGTTTCTTTACTGGTCAAATAATGGAGCCAGTTAAAGTGACGGACTCTATTCGATCCACAGATTTCTGTCTTCATGTCTGGCCAGTTTGAACATAAAACAGGCAGAATACTTTTGGCCGGATATGGCCAGTTTAAATGCTAAAGGGTTAAATCAGTTCAGTCTTACCTTTTGGGGTTGATAAAGTCAAGTATAGGAATCAATTTAATGGGCTAACCTCTCCTACATTTCTGGCTTTGTTTAATTAATTAGAACCTTTTTTTTTTTTTAAACAGAATATTATTCTCAAAAACATGTTTTGAGATGGATAGGTTGGAGCCATAGGTGCCTAATATTTTAGAAGTTCACATCACAAACACAAGGTTCTAGTTTCAATCCTGCTGCATAGCATCTGTGGTAGATGTCATTTTAGTTTCACGTTGATTATACTTTATCAAACAGTGCAGGCTTGTCACACTATTTCTACTTGAGAATTATCATGAGAGTACAGACTAATTCAATGAGCTGGTAATTCAGCAGTTGTCATAGATCTCTACCATTAGCACATATCTGTGCCAGATGTATTAGATCCTGGGTCCACACATAGTTGCCCTCTTGGTAGTTCGACTTGAGCCATGGCAAGACATGGTACCTCGGACATCAGCACCCACCTTTTCTCGAACTTTGTAGATGTAGGTAGGCATCTTTCTTCTGTCGGCTGCCACAGTCCTGAAGGCCATGACCTGGGCTGGACAATTTGTTTTGAAGGTGCACTTGGTGTAATTTCTGCAGTTCACAACAGCATCCATTGTGAAGATCTTTGCATCAAAGAGAATTTTCAGTGGACCCATTCTTCTTGAGGTGTGTGAGAACCGTTTTGCACTTCTCCAGTCTGCTGGCTTTCCTAGGTTCTTGTCAGCAGGTGTCTCAGGGTCTTGGTGATTGTCTTTGGGGTTTACTTCAAGCCAGCTTCTTTGTAGATGTGGTTGAGTGTTGAAGTCTTTATTCCACTTGCTGGCCCCCACTACTGCCAGACTTCCTCTGAATGCCGTTGCCCATGTCTATTCTCTTCTTGATGTTATAAATTGTGCATAAGGATACTCTGACTATGCTTGAGATCTTCTTTGGAGCGACTTGTGCACGGACCAAATCACATACTCTTTAGCATTTGCCTTCCTGTACAGACATAATCTCCAATATTCCTTAAAAAAAAAAATTAATTATGAACTGACTAGCGGAGATCATCATTGTTCGACCGTGGTCGAGACAATGGAATTTACCATGCTATGCCAGACTTCACGGTCCATCATGGCATTACAGAGGTCCTGTTGCTGGATGCCTGTATCCCTAGAGATTACATCAGGGTAGGAGAGTGTGCGCCCTCTGGTATTGCGAGTAGATGGCTTCCAGAGGAGAAGAGTAGAAATTACTTCTTTTTCAGCTCTACAACAATGTCCAGCAAACTGGACTCTCCTACCTTTCACAAGAGATGACACAGGTGGTAGTTTCCCATATATTTGCATTTTGGTTGGATGACGCTTCCACGAGAGATTTTGAGCTCTCATAAGGAGTAAGGAGGCGAGTGTAGGTTCCATCCAACTGCCTCTCAAGCTTCTTTGATAACGTCCAGGTTTCTGAGCCATATAGTAGAATTGGTTCGACTGTGGCTTTGAAGATTTCAAGTTTGAAATCTCTACTTAGATTTGATGACCAGATATTATGCATATTATTAAAGGCTGACCAGGCCATATCCTTTCTAGTTAGAAAATCTTTTTCAGATGATGATATGTATGACCCAAGATATTTGTAATCAGAAACCATATTTAAGGGCGCATTGTTGAGAGTATGGATGATGCAATCACTGTTGGACAGGCACTTGTTTATGCATTCAGTTTTGGCCTCATTGAGGTAAAGACCTGCACAATTTGAGGCTTGTTCAAGAGATTGTAAAAGAGACTGGGCATTGGAGAGAGAATCACTGATAAGAGCGATGTCGTCAGCAAAGTCAGTGTCTGTCAAGTACTCAGCTGGGTGTCTGGAACTTCTTGGTTTTATTTCAAAGCCCTTGCCAGAGATACCTAGCCTTACTTGGGATTAAAATGGTATAGTTTGTGTGTGTGTGTGTATGTATGTATATATTATGTATGTGTGTGTGTGTGTATGTATGTATATATATATGTGACCGTGTGTGTACAGTTGGCGATTTATTTATTTATTTTTTTCCCTCCATCTTCCCTTCTCTGGATCTTTCTTTTTCCTATGTTTCTGACAAAGAGCTCTGCTCGAAATGTTAAACCCTCCTTCTTCCTTTCCTCCTTGAGCCTCCAATAACACTATATTTGTTCCACGTCCTCGTGTTGTGTTTTCGTATTTGGATTAACTTTATGTATATATATATATATATATATATATATATATATATTACAGTTATGTTGAAACAGGTGATAGGGGAAAGTGCAGTGTTGATGACAAAACATTTGTGGAGTAAAATGATGGTCTAATTCAACTAAGCGACACGTAATAGGTCTGTTTGGAGGATTCCGTGCCCTATCATGGAAAATTAAGAGTGGGTAGGGGTATGTAATTTTTGAACCTGCTGAAAAGCTTTCTGTGGATATACTTGCCTTTTAAGGTGGTCAGCACTGTGTCTTCAGATGACCCATCATCTGATTAACAGCCAAATGAATGGAGATATTGTACGTAAACGGGTTCATTTCGGAAATGGGCTGCAATGGGAGACAGCAACGGAGTAGTGAACTGTTGAAAAGTTGCAGAAGGCAAAGGGTTGACATTGGATTGCTGTTTTGGCTGTATAATAAGAAACATAAAGAGAGCCCATGCAGTTACATGAGAATATGTAGTAATGAATTACTTAATAAAATAAGGCATAATTGCTTACTATGTGGTATGTATATATATATATATATCATCATCATCATCATCGTTTAACGTCCGTTCTCCATGCTAGCACAGGTTGGACGGCTCGACCAGGGATCTGGGAAGTCAGAAGGCTGCACCAGGCTCCAGTCTGATCTGGCAGTGTTTCTACAGCTGGATGCCCTTCCTAACACCAACCACTCAGTGAGTGTAGTGGGTGCTTTTTACGTGCCACCGGCACAGGTGCCAGACAAGGCTGGCAAACGGCCACGATCAGATGGTGCCTTTTTACGTGCCACTGGCACGGTACGTAATGTGGAAATGCACACTTAGACACATATACACTCACATAGAAAATATGACGTGGTGGTGGTGGTATAAAATGTTCCTGACATGCACTCACATACATATACTAAGATAGCCACACAGAGACATACATTTACGCTTGTCATTCGTTACATATGTATGTGTAGATGAAGTGGAGGCGCAATGGCCCAGTGGTTAGGGCAGCGGACTCGCGGTCGTAGGATCGCGGTTTCGATTCCCAGACTGGGCGTTGTGAGTGTTTATTGAGCGAAAACAACTAAAGCTCTACAAGGCTCCGGCAGGGGATGGTGGTGATCTCTGCTGTACTCTTTCACCACAAGTTTCTCTCACTCTTTCTTCCTGTTTCTGTTGTACCTGTATTTCAAAGGGCCGGCCTTGTCACTCTCTGTGTCACGCTGAATATCCCTGAGAACTACGTTAAGGGTACACGTGTCTGTGGAGCGCTCAACCACTTACACGTTAATTTCACGAGCAGGCTGTTCCTTTGGTTGGATCAACCGGAACCCTCATCGTCGTAACCGACGGAGTGCTTCCATGTGTAGATGTGCGTGTGTTTAATAATGTACTTAACGTGGAAAGACAGACATATACACACTCATACACTTATACATACATGCACTCACAGTCATATACAAAATGTGATGTTGTATCAAATGTCCTGTTGACAATAGAAAAAATTACCTCTATGAAATGTTATAGTTTTAATCGAAATGGAAATAAAATTTTGTACTGACACTGGTCAGCCTCACATATAGTAAGATAGACACGGATATACATTCATGCATGTCAGTTGTCACATGCGTAGATGTGTGTTTAATAATGTACCTAATGCAGAAAGAGACATACATACACTCAGACATACACAGTCATACAAAATGTGATGTATAATATGACTATTGACACTAGAAAGGTTATCTCTATGAAATGTTATATTGTTCTGATCAAAATGAAAATAAAATTTTGTATTGATACTGACCAGCCCTCACATATCATATATTTAATAATGTACCTAATGCAGAATCACACACACACTGAGACATATACACACTCACACATACATTCACAGACAGATACGCAGTTATATACAAAATATAATATTGTTGTCGTCATCAGTCATCACATATGTATGTGTAGATGTGTGTGTGTGTTTGTTTAATAATGTACCATTAGATATGTATATGTAGTTGTGTAAGTTTAATAACATACCTAACGTGGAAAGACACACATAATAATGAAATTATTGTATACAGTGCTCAGGTGTACCACAACTTGTCAAAAGTGCATATAAAGCATATGCAGTAATGTACAAATGTCTGGAAAGTGAACAATGTATGAGTCAGATACATGCTTGTGTGTGTATGGAGGGAAGAAAATCAGGTGTAGTGTTGGCGAATCTCAAGAAGCATGGAAGTTTTGAAGGATGCAGTGCTCCGACAACTAACAACTGATGCCGGCAGTTTGTTCCATGCTTCAGCAACTCTCAGCGTGAAAAAATGTTTCCTAAAGTCATGGGAGCTGTGCTGTTTTCTGA
The DNA here is from genome assembly GCF_006345805.1 of Octopus sinensis. Lineage (NCBI taxonomy): Eukaryota > Metazoa > Mollusca > Cephalopoda > Octopoda > Octopodidae > Octopus > Octopus sinensis. Next base: position 125,077,992 of record NC_043001.1, on the reverse strand, counting down.
CTTTGTAAATATGTCCACGGGTGTTAGATGGGTGGAGTTTGAAAAGGTGCTTAGAGTTATTGTTTGTAAGATCATCATCATCATCATCGTTTAACGTCCGTTTTCCGTGCTAGCATGGGTTGGACGGTTCGACCAGGGGCTGCACCAGGCTCCAGTCTGATCTGGCAGAGTTTCTACAGCTGGATGCCCTTCCTAACGCCAACCACTCCGCAAGTGTAGTGGGTGCTTTTTACGTGCCACCTGCACAGGTGCCAGGGGGGTCCGGCAACGGCCACGATCGGTTGGAGCTTTTAACGTGCCACCGGCACAGAAGCCAGGCAAGGCGGCGCTGGCAACGGCCACGTTCGGATGGTGCTTTTTATGTGCTACCGGCACAGAAGCCAGTCGAGGCGGCGCTGGCATCGGCCACGTTCGGATGGTGCTTTTTATGTGCTACCGGCACAGAAGCCAGTCGAGGCGGCGCTGGCATCGGCCACGTTCGGATGGTGCTTTTTATGTGCTACCGGCACAGAAGCCAGTCGAGGCAGCGCTGGCATTGACCACGTTCGGATGGTGCTTTTTTATGTGCCACCGGCACAGGTATCACAACTAAAGATGGTTAATAATTTTATGGGTGTCTGCCAAGTCAGCTGCCAGACGTCGGAGTTTCAATGTGTCCATGCCCAGGAAAGTAAGGTGTTCAGATGTGTATGTCCCATGATATGGGATGTACACAATCATACACTTACAGTCATATACAAAATGTGATGTCATGGTGGTATAAAATGTGTTGTTGACAATAGAAAGATTGCAGTGTGGAAGATGTTTGTAAGCCATCGAAGAACACAAAAACTGTTAGTTTCACTTCAAAATTTAAATTTCATTTGTGTCAAAATATTTTCGTCGCTTTCAAGCTGTGATCTGTTCACTGACAAAACTTCATGCTGCATCTGAGAAAGTAACAGTTAGTTCATGGTATGTATGTGTGTGTATGTATATGTGTAAATGCACATGTGAACATTTATGTACATGTGTAGATGTGTCTGCATGTGTATGTATGTTTATGTACCAATATGTGTATCTGTTCAAGTTGTATATATAACTGTTACTCCGAAGGTTATATATATATGTTCCAAGCACATGATCACAGATTAAGTCACTTGCTATGCAAGTATGTTTCCATAAATACAAAGATTATCTGTATGAAATGTTATATTGTTTTAACTGAAATGAAAATAAAATTTCATATTGACACTGACCAGCCCTCATACAGTGTGTTTAATAACATACCTAACATGGAAAGACATACACACTGTGATACTTATACACACATACATTCACAGTCATACACAAAATGTGACATTGTTGTCATCTTCATCATCATTTAGTGTCCGCTTTCCATGCTAGCATGGGTTGGACGGTTCAACTGGGGTCTGTGAAGCCAGAAGGCTGCATCAGGCCCAGTCTGATCTGGCAGTGTTTCTACGGCTGGATGCCCTTCCTAACGCCAACCACTCCGTGAGTGTAGTGGGTGCTTTTTGTGGTTAGAATTAAAAGTAAAAATGTAAAAGTGAAACGTGTGTTTAATAATGTACCTAACACAGAAAGACACACACTGTGAAACATACTCTCACATGCATATATTCACAGATATACAGTCATATATACAAAATGTGACATTAGAATTAAAAGTGAAACAATATATCACATAACAATATAGATGTTATTCTTTCAATTTTATTCTTCAAGTTTTGACACGTATTACGGAACCAGTGCCAATGTTGCATTGTTTTAATCCAAAAGAATAACATGTTGACACTCATGGGGTCTGATAGTATTACCATGTAAAATTTGATTTGGTTGAGCCGTTTGAGAATGCATTGGGAACAGGCAAAGGATTTTATATAAATAATGTATTCTTTGTTATGTCTGGGGAGAGTCATTCTCTTTTAGTGCCTTATCATTTAACACACTCACTGGTAAAATTTCCACTTATTTCTTATTTTTATTTTCTAAAATTTTCGTTGCGTCTTGCAACCTTTTCAATAGTTTTGACTCTCCCCAGACACAACAGAATATGCTTCAATACACGAACTCATATAAAGAATCTTGCAAACCAAATCCAAAAACGAAATGTATTCTTTGTTCTGCATTAGGTTTCATATTTGGTGTAGTCATTGCTGTGAAGTATTAGTGTAACTTTTAATGCAAGTTTTGCTTCCCATCTTGTATATGTATGTACATCTCTCAGTGGAAAATGTAAAATATTGGTAAGGTAACTGAAAGGCCACTCCGCTCAAATTACACTGACAATTTTGTATCATTCTCATTATCCTAAAATCTATGAACAAATAATTGATCCATTAGAAACCAACAACTAATAATTGTTCACAATGCAATACAAATTGAAAAATAACCGTATTATTTAGTTGTAGAATATCTGCATCCTTTTCAGACCAACTCCAAAACCATGTTCCTTTATCTTGCATTTATTGTGGCTGTGTTTGCTGTCCCAAGGAGTTGAAGTACATTGAAGTACATACAGTGGAGATACTTCCGATTTTATTTTGCTTTGTTTGACTCAAAACCTCAAGCTTAGATTTCTGCTAATGATCCACTTATACAAATGGATGCTTGCATGTGTGAGAAGTGATGTGATTTATAAGAGTGAGGTACAAGTGATGAATATGGAACAATAGAGAAGGTGGAAAGTATGGAAATGATAAAAGGCTCAAGGAATAAGCAGAGTATTGCTGAGAGAAAAAAAAAACTGACTTGCAGAAAATTGAACTAGTGATGAATGTTGTGAAAAGAAATGGAATGAGATTGCTAGCAAAGGATGGGGACCCCGGGCCATGTAGTACAGTGAAAGAAGTAATGGAAATGAATGTGGAAGAAGGCAGAAGAAAAGGAAGACAGAAAGATATAGCTAATGATGATAGAAGAACTGAGAGCATGGGGATTGGTGAGGGGAGATGTAAATGAGTGGGTAAAACAGGGAACTGTCAAGGGACCACAAGACAAAGGAAATGTTTGCTCTTGTATATGTGTATACGCAACCAAGTCTGTAAAATGTTTTAGCAGCACACATTTATGTGTGGATATTCTGTTACATACATACAGTCATTTACACGATTATATATGTGTACATAGAGGGCAGGCGAGCTGGCAGAATCGTTAGCACGCCGAGTGAAATGCTTAGCGGAATTTCGTCTGCCATTATGTTCTGAGTTCAAAATCCACCGAGGTTGACTTTGCCCTTCATCCTTTCGGGGTCAATTAAATAAGTACCAGTTGCGCACTGGGGTCGATATAATCGACTTAATCCGTTTGTCTGTCCTTATTTGTCCCTTCTGTGTGTAGCCCCTTGTGAGCAGTAAAGAAATAGGAATTTCGTCTTCCGTTACCTTCTGAGTTCAAAATCCGCCACGGTTGACTTTGCCTTTCATCTTTTCGGGGTCGATTAAATAAGTAATCCCATCAAAGCTGACTTTGTCTTTCAGCCTTTTGGGGCCCACAAAATGAAGTACCAGTCAATTACTGGGGTTGACAATATTAATTAGCCCTTAAAATTGCAGAATTTGTGCCAGAATTAGCAACCACTTTATAAGATCTAACATTAAAGACTTATACATAGCATGTCTATATTTTTTGTTTCCTTTATAATTTACAAGACATTATATTTTACACAAGTGTTCTCAACCTGGGTCCATATGAGATTTTTGGAGGTCCACACTAGCAAAATAGTAAATTGGGTCCACAGTTGTATTTTAAGGGTCTATGAAAAGATTTCGCCTAGACACAGGAGTGGCTGTGAGGTAAGTAGCTTGTTTACCAACCACATGGTTCCAGGTTCAGTCCCACTGCATGGCACCTTGGGCCGACCAAAGCCTTGTAAGTGGATTTGGCACACAGAAACTGAAAGAAGCCTGTTGTATATATATATATATATATGTGTGTGTGTGTGTGTATTTGTTTGTGTCTGTTCATCCCCCCACAATCGCTTGACAACCGATGCTGGTGTGTTTACGTTCCTGTAACTTATCGGTTTAGCAAAAGAGACCAATAGAATAAGTACTAGGCTTACAAAGAGTAAGTCCTGGGGTCAATTAGTTCGACTAAATGTGGTGCTCCAGCATGGCCGCGGTCAAATGACTGAAACAAGTAAAAGAATATAAGAATAGATGTATTTATTCCAAGAATACAGCTAAGGTTTCTCCCTCTGAATGTGTTATAAACAAAATAGGAATTTTTAAGGAATCCTCTATAAAACTAGTTTTTAAATGAATGACCATGAGGGTCCACCAGAATAAAATAGTAATCAAAGGGGTCCATAGATAAAAAATGATTGAGAACCGCGTTTACCCAATTTAACCCTTTTGTTACTTGCAGTTGTATCTTTCAGTCTGCTTTAGGAGAATGTATAGAGCAGTGGTTTTCAACCAGGGTTCCGCGGAACTTTAGGGTTCCGCCAGTACAGTCCAGGGGTTCCGCAAGAAGTTACAAAACTGCTAAAATCGGCAGTAATTTTTAATTCTCCTGTGCAGATATGTGTGCATAAGACTATTAAATTATTGCACAGGGGTTCCTCGAGCCAGTGGAAAGTTATCAGGAAGGAAGTGCTTCTTGGGGGAGTTCACTAGCAACTTGCAGTATGTTATTCACTTCGTTTTCAAGCACTTAGTTAATTTATCTATTTTCGTAGTCATTATTTAGCTGATATTGCCTGGGTCAGTGGTTTTCAACCAGGGTTCCGCGGAACCTTTAGATTCCGCCAGTACAGTCCAGGGGTTCCGCAAGAAGTTACAAAACTGCTAAAATTGACAGTAAGTTTTAATTCTCCTGTGCAGATATGTGTGCATAAGACTATTAAATTATTGCACAGGGGTTCTTCGAGCCAGTGGAATGTTTCCTTGGGGTTCCGCTCCAGCAAAAAGTTTGAAAAGCACTGTTATAGAGGCTGTTTGAAAGAAAATACACTTGCTACTGACAACTTTCAGCCTGCACAAGCATATACAGAGGAAGAGGATGTGGATGGGGAAGAAGCAGAATGAGAAGGGGATGAGGGGAAGAAGATGAGCAGGAGGAAGAGGGGATAACTATGAAGATCATGCCAACATCTCATTAGTTCCTTTTTTTTTTTTGTTTTTTAACATTTTATGTTAACGAAGGAAAAATTAAATGGTGACCTTTCTTAAGAAGATAAATGCAAAACAGCATTGGTTTATTTTTGATGTTGCACAGATGTTTAGGAAATGAATCTGTAAATAGTTGATAAAACAAAGATGTATGCGGGTGAGTGGGTGGGCAGGGAGGGGGGGGAATTATATGTGTGCATCATTACATGTCAACAGATATGTAATCAGTTGAGAGTGGATGGGAAAAAAACGCCTTTAGATGTTGAGATTGTTGCTATGATTAAAATATATTCACATTAGACTGAGATTCTACTTCTCAAACACAAATGGGTTAAACATGTTTTATGTTTTAGTACAACGCAAACACAATGACTACACCACACACATGCATACACACACACACACACACATATATACATACATATATATATATATATATATACATACACATATGTATATATATATGTACATGCATGTATGCGCTTGTGGGCACACACACACATACTTGTGTATGTACACGCATGTGGGCACATACATACATATGTTAAAGCATGTGTTCATACATGCGTTTATATGCACTAATGACCTAGTTCTCATAGTTCTCATGGCCGTATTTATGAAAGATTAGAAAAGAAATTCCAAATGTAGAATCAAAATTGAGTTTTGAGAAACCTCAAAGAAGTAAGCTGAGCAAATGGTCAAAGTTTTAGTTAGCAAAAGAAGTGAAGACAGAACTCTGCAGCTGTCTGGAAAGTAGCCGTTCTTGATATGCAGAAAAAGTATAGGCGCAGGAGTGGCTGTGTGGTAAGTAGCTTGCTTACCAACCACATGGTTCCGAGTTCATTCCCACTGTGTGGCACCTTGGGCAAGTGTCTTCTACTATAGCCTCGGGTCGACCAAAGCCTTGTGAGTGGATTTGATAGACGGAAACTGGAAGAAGCCCGTCGTATATATGTATGTATATGTATGTGTGTATATGTTTGTGTATCTGTGTTTGTCCCCCCAACCGATAGTGGTGTGTTTATGTCCCCCGTAACTTAGCGGTTCAGCAAAAGAGACTGATAGAATAAGTACTACGCTTACAAAGAATAAGTCCTGGGGTCAATTTACTCGACTAAAAGGCGGTGCTCCAGCATGGCCACAGTCAAATGACTGAAACAAGTAAAAGAGTAAAGAGTAATACTAACATCATATGGTGTACCTATCTCAAATTATGCATGCAGAAGGAGTGTGATGGGGATTAAATGCAAACTGACAAAGGAACACTCCTTATGTAACAGATGCACCAAAGTAATTAACAGTAGGGGCATCCATGAAATAGGTTTATTCAAATGCTCCGAAGACACCATAGGTGTAAGTGACAGCTTCTGTTATCTAAGGCAGCACTGTATCACGGACTGGTTTCATGAATTAATATTTTTCCACATATAGGGGGATCACATGCATAACAAAAAACAATAAAGCGTAAAGTATACAGTTTAGTTGTTATATATATAATACAGTGGAGGCGCAATGGCCCAGTGGTTAGGGCAGCGGACTCGCAGTTGTAGGATGGCGGTTTTGATTCCCAGACCGGGTGTTGTGAGTGTTTATTGAGCGAAAACACCTAAAAAGCTCCACGAGGCTCCGGTAGGGAGTGGTGATCTCTGCTGTACTCTTTCACCCACTCATTCTTCTGTTGGCCTGCTCGCTTAGCCAGTGGGGTGGCGTCATTCGAAGGCTAAAACAATGCGAACGCATTGTGACCAGCGATGTGTAACTACATCTGATGGACTGGTCGGTCACGTGATCACGTGATATATAATACATATGAGGTGGTACCCAAAACTAAGCAGAAACATTCTCTGTGAGAGAAAGCCATTGTAATTGAGGCTCCTACCATTAGAAGCCACTTGATGTGGTTCTCAGGCTTCTGCCAGCCTGCATCATTGGTTTATGTCGTACTGCCATGTGATCTTTATTTTGCAAAGTTTCTCCCCTGTTCATTGATTTTTCAATGGCTGAAATGAAAGAACAGCGTGCTTCCATGAAATTCTGTTTTCTGAACAGTGGCCAAAACAGTTGTCATGCTTCAAACAGCTTACAAGGACACTACCATGAGAAAAACATAAGTTTATGAGTAGTTTCCATACTTTAGGAATGGTCACTTGTCGCTTGAAGACCAACCTCATTCAAGATGACTGTCGACCTCCCAAACAAATGAAAAATCATGCAAATTCATGAACTGATCCTGGAGGACCATCACCAAACAATTGAAAAACTTGTTGATGGGACTGGTGTATCCTGGAGCTCCTGCCAACGAGTTTTGAGTGAGGAATTGCGAATGAAAAGAGTTACAACAAAATTTGTGCCTCACTTGCTCACAGAAGATCAAAAGCAGTCACAACTGAAAGAACAATTGGAAGTTAATCCAGACCTTTTTTTGAAGGTCATCACCTTTGGTGAAAGCTGGTGATACAGAATTTGCAGATGTGGAAAAGGTGAAAAAAAAAAAAAAAAATGATGGGGGCATTAAAAGGCATAACTTCACAAGAGTTCCAACACTGCTTCAAATAGTGGAAAATGCACCTGGACCAATGCATTACTTACACCTGCTAGCTGCCCAGATGTGGACACTGGCAGAAGGAAGACGGAAAAAGAGTCAGATTAAGAACAGCTGGCACTAGACATTGCAGAATAACCACAGATGCACTAGGGCCAATTTGACAGGAATGGGAAGAATTGCAGATCAACCACACAGGAAGAAGCTTGCTGCTTTGTATGTCTCACTGTGCAAGTATCTTCTGCTGTACACCCAGGTCAAACAAAGCCTTGTTAATATATATATATATATATATATATATATACGATGGGCTTCTTTCACTATCCATCTATCAAATCCACTCACAAGGCTTTGGTCAGCCTGGGGTTATAATAGAAGACACCTACCCAAGGTGCCACACAGTGGGAATGAACTCAAAACCATGTGGTTGGGAAGCAAGCTTCCTACCACAGCCACATCTGTGCCTATTTTCAAATAATTTTATCAATAGTATTACTGAATTAGTTTCAAATGGAATATGAAATCCATATTACTGGTCAGGAACTTACCTCATATTCTGAGACCCACTACAAGATGTTTTAAACATTGTTTCTATGGCCCCCTACTCATGAATCTGAATAGGTTCTATACAACACAAATCTACTCAATTCTTTTGTTACCATATCTGCTGAAATACACTGCTTTTGTTTCAAATAATTTTGAAAATAATAAAAAATTTAGCGAAATATCTTCATTATTAAGTTCAAGTTTGAAACAAAATTTTGATGCAAGCTTTTAATTTAGAACACTTTAAAACAGAAATTTTGTATCATAGAACCAGGGGCAGTTTCAGGAAGGTTGATATCAAAAAGGTTAAAACTTATTTGAAGCAACACTAGATTTTAGTCACTGGACAGTGGTCATGTTGGGGCACTGCCTTGAAAACAAATAGCATTCTCATGATGAGATTTGAACCCAGGCTGTGTGAAAGCTTTGAATCCTATCCACTAGACTAAATGGCACACATTTTTTTTTTTTGAGCTCTAATTCTAATCAAATCTCCCATCATTGATTTAGAAACTAATGAATATGTGTTGACCTCAAGAGGTTCAATATAAAATGACCAGACAATACAAAGGGATCAAAATGAGCATTTTTATACAGAACTCAACAGTTACAGCCCTACTGAAGTAATGGAAATGTTTCCATAGTGATTTACTACATAAAATATTAAGGCAGAAAACAGAATAGCTAGAAGAAATCTTATGTGGTAAATTGGCATACATGTCACCTCACAGGTGCATCTGATTCAGTTAACCCAACCATTTATTCACTGAATGTGCTCTACAAACCAATTACAATTTAATCAGGCTATGTCCAATATAGAAAAAAAAAATCTTTACATTATGGTATCCTATTAAGTACCCATTTATACAGATATAATTTCACTCCTAACCTATTAGCATGGTTCTGGGTATATATATATGGAGTAATTCTGATGAAGCATTGTGTGGTGTTACTTTAAAGAGATTTGTTTACAAGGCTGGAGCAATGCAGGAAGGTACAAAAATAAATTACAAATGGAATGGAAAAAGAAAACAAAAACAAAGTTGAAGTTTTATTTTGTATTTCTATATTTTGGGGCTATAACCTCTTCTTCGAGACATTTGGAAAAACGAGGGGTGGAAAAGTCTTTGCTCAGATGGAAGGAAGGAGTAAGGTCCCATGCACAGACTGGTGTTGCTATAGTAACCAGTCTGCTTCAGTAGTTCTTTCCTGTTGTTAATGGCTAGTCTTAATTTGTTGATAAGGAGGGCCTCCATGATTCTGAGGTTGCCTCTGTTGCATTGAGTGGCCTTGATGGATACCTTAAAATCCTGCGTCTGGCACTCCTTTCATTTTTTTTTTATTAAAGTGTTTGTGTGTATATATTCTTTTATTTATATTCTTAAACGGCGCTGAGCTGGCAGAATCGTTAGCACACCGGGCGACATGCTTAGCCGTATTTCATCTGCCGTTACGTTCTGAGTTCAAATTCCGCCTAGGTCGACTTTGCCTTTCATCCTTTCGAGGTCGATTAAATAAGTACCAGTTACGCACTGGGGTCGATATAATCGATTCAATCCGTTTGTCTGTCCTTGTTTGTCCCCTCTGTGTTTAGCCCCTTGTGGGTAGTAAAGAAATATATATTCTTTTATTTGAATGTGCAATTTCCTGGTGATTCTCCCTATGTAGAATGCCCCACATTTACTGCAGACTACTTGATATACCACATAGGCCTTTGAGTATGTTTTGATGTTGTTGATGGAGCAATTAGATAGTGTGCACCTCACGATGTTTTCTGTGGTATTACTCCTTGACAGAAATTTCCTCAGGGATGGACTGGTGTGCACCATCCATATGTTGAGTTACTCCCTGCAGATCACACGTTGTATAGCTGCAGTTGTTCTGTCTTCGATGTGGGGCAGTTTAAGGAAGCACGTTTCAGACCTGGAATTACCTTTGGTAGTTTACTTTGTACCCTCCTGCATTGTTCTGCCTTACACAACAAATCTCTTTACAATATATATACTAGCGTTAGGAAGGGAATCCAGTCATAGAAGCTGTGTCAAATCAGATTAGAGGCTAGTACAGCCTTTCAGCTTGCCAGCTCTGGTCAAACCATCCAACTGATGCCAGCATGGACAACAGATGCTAAATGATGATGATGGTGATGATGCACACACACACACACAAAGGGCTTTTTTTGCAGTATTTAGTTACACCAGTTTGTAGTTTGAGGTTCACATCCCATCAAAGTCAACTTTGCCTTTCAACCTTTTGGGGCCCACAAAATGAAGTACCAGTCAATTACTGGGGTTGACAATATTAATTAATCTTCTTGCCCTTAAAATTGCAGAATTCGTGCCAGAATTAGCAACCACTTTATAAGATCTACCAAATCCACTTATGAGGCTTACCCAATGTGGTTGGGAGGCAAACTTCTTTTCACATGCCCATACCTGTACAATAATTCTGGCTATAAAGACTGCTATGATTCTGAATATGTAGCTTAGAAATAGTTATGTAAAAGTGAACATATTGAATGAAGTTGAACAAAAACTTAACTACAAATACCCAAGTGCCAAAGGTAGAACATTTGTAGTGACGCTATTCCAATAGCGCGCGCGCGCTGACGCCATTTCAGTTCGCGTGTGCGGAGTTTGGAACCTTTTGTAGTGGCAGAAGGGAAGGGCCCTCTCGCGCATGCGCGAAGACCGGAAAAAAGGGATTGCTGATGTGTCATTAGCTGATAGGCAGGGGAGAGCCTACTTACAAGGCGTAGAGGGACACGTAGCAGTCGCACCAGAAGGCTTTCAACCAGACATTGTTGCAGACCACATTATCTTCACTCCCTACGGACGCCATAGAAGACCAGCTCAGTTTGCTGTTGCACTTGTAAAATTCTTACAAGCGTTAAAGTTTCAGCTCTGACACATCCATACCAAGCGGAACCAAATACCACCTTATTTCTTACTGTTATAAGAACAATAAAGAGTATATATTTTTACTGTTGTGTTTTGAGTTCTTTGACTGGTAGAATCTGGAAATTTAAGCAACGGAAATTGAATGCACCATTTGCACCCTAAAAGTGCAAGAAGCAACCTATTCCCGTTACACATTCAATTCAATGAAGTGCAGGTGCGGCCATGAGGTAAGAAGTTTGCATCCGAACCATATAGTCTCAGGTTCTGTCCCACTGCATGTCATCTTCAGGAAGTGTCTTCTACAACAGCCCTGGGCTGACCAAAACCTTGTGAGTGGATTTGGTAGATGGAAAATGAAAGAAGCCCATGTGCGTGCACGCGTGTTACTGTCCCCTTGAATTGATATCATGTAATAGTTGTAAAAGAATGTCACCTTCATGCAAGCAGTGACTTTCGTTTCCAATCTTCCACGAAAACAAGTCTGGCCATGGGAAATATTACCTTACCTGGAAACAAGTGAGGGTTGGCGACAGGAAAGGCCTCCAGCAATAGAAACTTCACCTCAACACATTTCATGGATAAGCGGACGTTAAAACGGTGATGATGAGAATGACGATTGATATTAAATTAATCGGGAAATTATGTAAGGGAAATAACTCTTGATATATCATTTTCTTGATATATCATTTACGAAGTCTAGACAGATATCTTCAGCTAGCAGGCCTTGCTACTCTAAACAAGTGCTTTTCAAACTTTTTGCTGGAGCGGAACCCCAAGGAAACATTCCACTGGCTCGAGGAACCCCTGTGCAATAATCTAATAGTCTTATGCACACATATCTGCACAGGAGAATTAAAAATTACTGCCGATTTTAGCAGTTTTGTAACTTCTTGCGGAACCCCTGGACTGTACTGGCGGAACCCTGGTTGAAAACCACTGCTCTAGACCCAGAAACATGCATGTCTCTAGATGCAGGCCTAGCTGTTGGGAGTGTTTGTCTCCCCTTCGTAAATATATAAGGACACAGGAAATGTGTCAAGGCCGACAGGAGGCGTCGATGCTTCCTAGGGCTAAATAGTGGTGGTGTAATTCCCTAACGGAA
>NC_043001.1:125050785-125060785 GCF_006345805.1 Octopus sinensis | reverse complement strand
GAGGATCTTATGATCCACCCTGTCAAAGGCACATATGCAAGCATGCATGCATCCATCCATACATACAATCAAAATAAGGTACAGGATATCAAGCAGTGATGCAGTATGACCATTCCAAGCAGCTCCATTTCATTGAACAATGCAATCATTACATCAATTTAAATACAGTGTGCATGTGTCTGTACACAACTTTATTTTTTTTTTTCTGATTCATGACTTAAGATTAATATATAGTTAGCATATTTATCTTTCCAATATTTCATAAGTAAATGCCCTGAGCAGTTTTTATAGAAACCACCAAATGAGTAATTAATTAAGTACTGGAATGAATATTAAACTGATTCTATGTAGTCTTTCTTTTTTAATGTTTATAATTGATATATACACACATTTTACCTATTTTGGTTATGATATTATTTTTGAAAATCTTAAATTTTATTTTTATACAACATAACAATATTGTTTATAAACAATCACTCATAGTGCCCCAAGATAAAATTTCGCCTGTATTAACATCCTAGGTTTCTTAGCATCTTGCCCCTTTAACTGATAGTTAACATCATGATTTAGAGTCTTCCCCTACCCAGCCTCTATTGATAAACAGTTACTTTATATCCAAATGACTACTCCAAATGTCTTCTTCCTCCCTAAAGAAAAGAGATACATATGACAATATTTATGACCATACCTAGCCATGAGCTGTTAACTCACTCTTGCTCTTTATTCAAAACAGACAAATTTTCTAGTCTTAGATTTAGTAGTTGATGAGGAGATAAATGAATTACAAATGAATCACAATCCTTTACAAGCTACGACTCCAATATTCTTGGAAGTGAAGTCTGTTCTTAGCTACAATAGCAACAACATGAATGTCTTCCATCTTCTTTCTCTGTTAAAGTATTTGAGAAAAATTATATTAATGTGTCCAACTAGTAAAAAATTCTATTTATTTATTTGTGTAGCTGATGATGGCATTGCACTTAAATTGATGTAATGATAGCATTGTTCAATTAAATGCAGCCACTTGAAATGGCCGTACTGCATCACTACTTAATATCCAGTTGCTTATTTTGATTTTATTCACCTTACTTTGAGCTGTACAGATAATACTGGATTGACTTGGTGCTTCAACTTAAGTACCTAATTCAACTGAATCTCATTATTTCTTATCTCTCTCTCTATATATATATATACACACACACATGTTCGTCCCTTCGTGTATTTCACGTTATTTATTTATGTAAAGGTTTATTATATATATACATATGTACATACATATATATACATATGTACGTACATATATATACATATGTACATATATGTATATACATATGTACGTATATATATATACATATGTACATATATGTATATACATATGTACATATATATACATACATATGTACATATATATACATATGTACATACATATATATACATATGTACATATATGTATATACATATGTACGTATATATATATATATACATATGTACATATATGTATATACATATGTACGTATATATATATATACATATATATATACATATATATACACATATGTACATATATATATATACATATGTACATATATATATACACACATATGTACATATATATATACACACATATGTACATATATATATACACACATATGTACATATATATATACACACATATGTACATATATATACATATATATATACACATATGTACATATATATATACATATATATATACACATATGTACATATATATATACATATATATATACACATATGTACATATATATATACATATATATATACACATATGTACATATATATATACATATATATATACACATATGTACATATATATATACATATATATATACCACATATGTACATATATATATACATATATATATACACATATGTACATATATATATACATATATATATACACATATGTACATATATATATACATATATATATACACATATGTACATATATATATACATATATATATACACATATGTACATATATATATACATATATATATACACATATGTACATATATATATACATATATATATATACATATATAATATATATATACATATATATATACATATATATATACATATATATATACATATATATTATATATATATATACTTACATATATACACACACACACGTTTATTTCTGTGTTCCTTATGTCTTCACTGCCCACAAGGGGCTAAACATAGAGGGGACAAAAGGATTAAATCGATTATATCGACCCCAGTGTGTAACTGGTACTTAATTTACCGACCCCAAATGGATGAAAGGCAAAGTCGACCCCAGCGGAATTTGAACAAAGAACGTAAAGACAGACATACCACTAGGCATTTTGCCCGACGTGCTAACGTTTCTGCCAGCTCGTGTTCCTTTCTGTCGAAGAGCATAGGCTCGAAATATAAAAGACTTTCTCACTTCTTGAGTGTTAAACTAATACATCTGTTTATTATTTACACATTCATCGTCTTCTTTTTGTAAATTCTCACTATCATCATCATCATCATCATTTAGCGTCCGTTTTCCATGCTAGCATGGGTTGGACGGTTCTACTGGGGTCTGTGAAGCCAGAAGGCTTCATCAGGCCCAGTCAAATCTGGCAGTGTTTCTACGGCTGGATGCCCTTCCTAACGCCAACCACTCCGTGAGTGTAGTGGGTGCTTTTTACGTGCCACCCGCACTGGTGCCAGACAGAGCTGGCAAATGGCCACGAACGGATGGTGCTTTTTATGTGCCACCGGCACGAGGGCCAGGCGAGGCTGGCAACGGACACGAAACGGGGCGGTGCTGGCAACGGTCGCGAAACGGAAAGTTCTCTTACATGCCACCGGCACTGGTAACACATCTGCAATTTCCATTGATCGATTTCCATTGATCGATTTCGATTCTGATCCTCACTTGCCTCAATGGGTCTTCACAAGCAGAGTTTCGACATGCCACCGGCACTGGTAGCACATCCGCAATTTCCATTGATCGATTTCGATTCTGATCCTCACTTGCCTCAACACGTCTTCACAAGTAGAGTTTTGTGTCCCAAGAAGGGAAGGTATGCATACGTAGGCTGGCTCCATCCCATGTAGAAGGCCACGGGTTGTGGACTCACTTGTCCTGCCGGGTCTTCTCGCGCACAGCACACTTCCAGAGGTCTCGGTCTCTAGTCATTTCCTCAGTGAGACCTAAAGTTCGAAGGTCGTGCTTCACCACCTCGTCCCAGGTTTTCCTGGGTCTGCCTCTTCCACAAGTTCCCTCAACCGCTAGGGTGTGGCACTTTTTCACACAACTATCTTCATCCATTCTCGCCACATGACCATACCAGCGCAAACGTCTCTCTTGCACACCACAACTGATGCTTCTTAGGTCCAGCTTTTCTCTCAAGGTACTTACACTCTGCCGAGAGAAAAAGCCACTATTATGCAATTCAAACAATGATAGACATAAACCAAATCGTAAATAAAAAAATATTTTAAAACATAGGCGCAGGAGTGGCTGTGTGGTAAGTAGCTTGTTTACCAGTCACATGGTTCTAGGTTCAGTCCCACTGCGTGGCACCTTGGGCAAGTGTCTTCTACTATTGCCTCAGGCCGACCAAAGCCTTGTGAGTGGATTTGGTAGACGGAAACTGAAAGAAGCCCGTCGTATATATGTATATATGTGCGTGTGTGTGCGTGTATGTTTGTGTGTCTGTGTTTGTCCCCCTAGCATTGCTTAACAGCCGATGCTGGTGTGTTTATGTCCCCGTCACTTAGCGGTTCGGCAAAAGTGACCGATAGAATAAGTACTGGGCTTACAAAGAATAAGTCCCGGGGTCGAGTTGCTCGACTAAAGGCGGTGCTCCAGCATGGCCGCAGTCAAATGACTGAAACAAGTAAAAGAGTATATAACTAGATCACAAAAAGTACAAAAACGAATAAACAAATTCATTTTTGTACTTTTTGTGATCTAGTTATGTTTTAAAATATATTGGGGATAAAACGTCTCATGACAAATTGAATCAGCGATGCTAAATAGGCAGGGCTAAAACGGTTGGGCCAAAAAATGGTCTCATACCTGGAGTACAGGTGGTAGGGGTGTTAAATTAGAGGATGAATTAAGTAAATTTCTACTACATAAGAACAGTTTCTACATAGCGCCTATTGATTAAATTTCACTCGAAGTTTTGGCTGACACAGGCTTTTTAGAAGAATTGAACTGGAAACTGAGGAGTAGAAAAGCAGACCTTTTAACCATAACACAGAATACACAACCTTGTCCTGACTATTGGTACCCTGAGTTCAAATCTAGAGCAGTGGGTTGAAGTAACTGTAAGGGGGTCGAGTAAGATGCTTTGTGATTCCTGACAGATGAAAGGTTAAGTTAAACTGTTTTAGCCCTTGAACATTTAAGCTGGCCAATTCTACCAATTTTATGTTCGAAGCAGCCATATATGGCCTCCCACACCTACTCTACAATGTCATTCGACAAATAAAGCATCACATCGTCGAAATATCGAAGCTATAAGATAATGCATGCTCGCCTGGCACCTGTGCTGGTGGCACGTAAAAAGCACCCACTACACTCGCGGAGTGGTTGGCGTTAGGAAGGGCATCCAGCTGTAGAAACACTGTCAGATCAGACTGGGCCTGGTGCAGCCGCCTGGCTTCCCAGACCCCAGTCGAACCGTCCAACCCATGCTAGCATGGAAAGCGGACGTTAAACGATGATGATTCAAAACAATGTAAATAAATAAACATTGCACTCGACAGAAGAATCTGAATGCCAAAGGATTAAAACTCAATGAAAAGGGAGGTAACTACACATTACAAAGTATTTCATTATCTTTCCTTGTAATAATGAGGTCAATGATCTTATCTGAATGAAATACTCTCTCTTTTTAGTTGTTTCAGTCATTTAACTGCGGCCATGCTGGAGCACCGCCTTTAGTCGAGCAACTCGACCCCGGGACTTATTCTTTTTTGTAAGCCCAGTACTTATTCTATCGGTCTCTTTTTGCCGAACAGCTAAGTGACGGGGACGTAAATACACCAGCATCGGTTGTCAAGCAATGCTAGGGGAACAAACACAGACACACAAACACACACACATACATATATATATATATACATATATACGACAGGCTTCTTTCAGTTTCCGTCTACCAAATCCACTCACAAGGCATTGGTCGGCCCGGAAGAGAAACAATTAATTATAATAGTAATGAAATTATTTTAAACACAGGCACAAAACCACAAAGTTAGGGAAAAGAAGAATGAAATGAACCCCAGTATTTGACTGGTAGTTAATTTTATCAATCCCAGAAAAGTGAAAAGCAAAGTTAGTCTTAGATGATTCAAACACAAATGGTTCAACTGGAATAAACGTTGCAAGGCATTCATTTCCCCATTTCTGCAAGAAACCTGTACCCTCTCCATATTTCTATCATAGGCCACAAGACCAGAAAATTCAGGGAAGGCATTGGTTGGTACCATTGCTCCCATTTCTCAACTTGTAAACAGTATTTTATCGAAAGACAAATTTGACTCGACCAATCCACCACTCTCTTCTTTCTTGTTTCAGTAATTTGACTGTGGTCATGCTGGAGCACCGTCTTTAGTCGAGCAAATCGACCCCAGGACTTATTCTATCGGTCGCTTTTGCCAAACCGCTAAGTTGTGAAAGGTAAGAGAGTCTAGTTTGCTGGACATTGTTGTAGAGCTGAAAAAGAGGTAATTTCTACTCTTCTCCTCTGGAAGCCATCTACTCGCAATACCAGAGGGCGCACACTCTCCTACCCTGATGTAATCTCCAGGGATACAGGCATCCAGCAACAGGACCTCTGTAATGCCATGATGGACCGTGAAGTCTGGCATAGCATGGTAAATTCCATTGTCTCGTCCACGGTCGAACAATGATGATGATGATTAAGTTACGGGGACGTAAACACACCGGCATCGGTTGTCAAGCGATGTTGGAGGGACAAACACAGACACACAAACATACATACATATATATGACGGGCTTCTTTCAGTTTCCGTCTGTCAAATCCACTAACATGGCTTTGTATATATATATATATATATATATATATACATATATACGACGGGCTTCTTTCAGTTTCCGTCTGTCAAATCCACTAAGGATCCACGAGGCTATTGTAGAAGACACTTGCCCAAGCTGCCATGCAGTGGGACTGAACCCGGAACCATGGGGTTCATAAGCAAGCTACTTACCACACAGCCACTCCTACATAATAATAATAATAATTCTTTCTGCTTTAGGCACAAGGCTTAAAATTCTGTGGGGAGGGTCTAGTCGATTACATTGATCCCATTGCTTAACTGGTAAATACTTTACTGTCACCAAAATGATGAACGGCAAAGTCAACCTTGGCAGAAATATAACCCTTTCTAACATACACACATGGCCTAAAATTTGGGGTGAGTAGGCAAGTTGAGTACATCAACCTCAGTGCTCGACTGGTACTTGTTTCACTGACCCTTGAAAGGATGAAAAGTAACATCAACCATAACAGAACTTTGAACTCAGAACATAAAGAGGAACAAAATGCTGTTGAACACTTTTTTTCACAGGTGTTAGTGATTCTGCCAGTTTTGTCACTTTAATATCCGAATCGTGGCCAATGCCAGCGCCGCCTCGACTGGCTTCCGTGTCGGTGGCACGTAAAAAGCACCATCCGAATCGTAGCCGAAGCCAGTGCCGCCTCGACTGGCTTCCGTGCAGGTGGCATGTAAAATGCACCAATCTGACCGTGGCCGATGCCAGCCTCGCCTGGCACCAGTGCAGGTGGCACGTAAAAAGCACCCACTACACTCATGGAGTGGTTGGCGTTAGGAAGGGCATCCAGCTGTAGAAACATTGCCAGATAAGACCGGAGCCTGGTGCAGCCTTCTGGCTTCCCAGATCCCTGGTCGAACCGTCCAACCCATGCTAGCATGGAGAACGGACGTTAAACGATGATGATGAT
This sequence comes from Octopus sinensis, assembly GCF_006345805.1. NCBI lineage: Eukaryota > Metazoa > Mollusca > Cephalopoda > Octopoda > Octopodidae > Octopus > Octopus sinensis. Next base: position 125,053,786 of record NC_043001.1, on the reverse strand, counting down.
GATGAATAATAACAGTACAAGAAAATATATTTAAAGAATTACTTATGCAGATATTGTGTAATAAGGAAACAGCCAGTGTTTTTTTTTTTATGTAGTAACTTGATTCTTTATTATACTGGTACTAACAATACATATTACAGAACAGTGTTAAGATAGAAACACGATTGGAGTGGTATTCAGTCTTGTAAAGGATCATCAAGTTCATGTTACCAAGCTTGTTTCCATTAGAAGAAATTTGAATTGTTTGATGTTATAGCTTGGGAAATTGGCAGCGGCAGGGGGGGAAATTAAACCAAGATTTTTAGGATATATATACATACATACACCCACACAAGATCATATATATATATATATATATATACCGGAGTAAACACATAAATGTGAAACAGGGTGGAAAAAAGAGTACTCAAATACCAGTGGTAGAGTAATATGCTTTATTTAAAGCAGCAGAAAATTCAACAAAACCTGTTACTCTGAGTAACAGGTTTTGTTGAATTTTCTGCTGCTTTAAATAAAGTAAGTATATATATATATATATATATATATATATACCGGAGTAAACACATAAATGTGAAACAAGGTGGAAAAAAGAGTACTCAAATACCAGTGGTAGAGTAATATGTTTTATTTAAAGCAGCAGAAAATTCAACAAAACCTGTTACTCTGCTGCTTTAAATAAAGTATATATATATATATATAAAAATATATATATATAAAAACACACACACATACATACATAATTATATGTGTATAAAAATTTAGTATTGCTTTGGTATTAAAGCTCGATAGTTGTTGAAGACAATAATAAAACTGGTTCAAAAAGCAATCTGAGACCCATGTCAGCTTTGAGGAATTTCAGCTCTTTAAAAGTAGTTATTATATAATGACTAATTTTAAAGTTTGGGGGGGGGGGAACCCAAAAACAAAAACAAACCCACCCAGCTCTGCAGGTTGGCAATAACTTTGTGTTTCTTTTTTTGTCTCTCTCTCTCCACACACACACACACATACATATATGGATAAGTAAAGCAAACACACATTTTTAGCCCTACTGTGAAAAGTAGGTAATGTAATTAAACTATATTTCTCTGCCTCAAAGTGTCCAGTAAAAGATATAAAGCTAATTAATCTCATATTTCACAGCTATTAAGTAATTTCCATAGCCAATGAAGGTAATATTATCCCAACTAGGGCAGAACAACTTAGTTTTATCCAAGGTTGTGTAGAGTATAAACAGTTATAAGCTACTATCCTCTCAGGAAAATGAGTAACTGATCTCTGAGGAAGTGGTAAATAGTGCTGACACTTAACAGGTTGATCTGTTTTACTGATCAGAAAGAGATTCTATAGTTTTCACAGAAAGGTTAAAATGCATGTGTTTAGTAAAAGAACACATTTCTAAATTTATGTAACACTTCTGTCTCCACAATATATAGTGCTTCTATCAATTAATACACATACACACATATATAACCATCAGTTTTAGTATCCATGTTTTGGGTGATATACTCTTTACTCTTTTACTTGTTTCAGTCATTTGACTGCGGCCATGCTGGAGCACCGCCTTTAGTCGAGCAAATCGACCCCGGGACTTATTCCTTGTAAGCCCAGTACTTATTCTATCAGTCTCTTTTTGCCGAACTGCTAAGTGACGGGGACGTAAGCACACCAGCATCGGTTGTCAAGCAATGCTAGGGGTACAAACACAGACACACAAACATACATATATATATATATACACATATATACGACAGGCTTCTTTCAGTTTCCATCTACCAAATCCACTCACAAGGCATTGGTTGGCCCGGGGCTATAGCAGAAGACACTTGCCCAAGATGCCACGCAGTGGGACTGAACCCGGAACCATGTGGTTGGTTAGCAAGCTTCTTACCACACAGCCACTCCTGCGCCTTTCGTTTTTGGATTTGGTTTGCACGATTCTTTATATGAGTTCGTGTGTTGAAGCATATTCTGTTGTGTCTGGAGAGAGTCATTTTCTTTTTGTGCCTTATAATATAACACACTCACCGGTAAAATTTCCACTCTTTTCTTATTTTTATTTTCCTATTATTTTATAAAAATAAGAAAAGAGTGGAAATTTTACCGGTGAGTGTGTTATATTATAAGGCACAAAAAGAGAATGACTCTCCCCAGACACAACAGCATATACATATATATATATATACATATATAGATAGATCATCATCATCATCATAAATATATATATATAGATAGATATAAATATATATATATATATACATATATATGTGTGTGTGTCTAATTCAACAAAAAATGTTTTGTTTCAAATAAAGCAAAACATCTTGTTTGCCAAGCTGTTTTGTATAAACACTCAGCAACAATACTTTCAGTAGTTTATTGTAAGTAGCCAGATTCCTCAAAAAGGTAGCTCCCACACAAATTATCATTTCCTAAGTTTAAACCAATATCACACATACACACATATATGAGGTGCATTCAAAAACGTATCTGATTTCATTTTTTCCCCCAGCCAAAAGTAATGCTGTGTAGGCAAAATCCTTTGGGTGGGAAGTGGTGCCACCCTTCTTGTGCATGCATGAAAATTTCCATGTTGTTATGCCTTGAGTACAGACGTGTAGTGCATGCTCATCAGATTGTCCTTTTATAATAATAATAATAATGAAATTATTGTATACAGTGCTCAGGTGCACCACAACTCGTCTGAAAGTGCATATAAAGTATATGCAGTAATGTAAAAATGTCTGGAAAGCGAACAATGTATGAGTCAGATACATGCTTGTGTGTGTATAGAGGGGAGAAAATCAGGTGTAGTGTTGGCGAATCTTAGAAAGCATGGAAGTATTGAAGGATGCAGTGCTCCGACAACTAACAACTGATGCCGGCAGTTTGTTCCATGCTTCAGCAACTCTCAGCGTGAAAAAATGTTTCCTAAAGTCATGGGAGTTGTGCTGTTTTCTGACTTTGTAAATATGTCCACGGGTGTTAGACGGGTGGAGTTTGA
>NC_043001.1:124985785-125048285 GCF_006345805.1 Octopus sinensis | reverse complement strand
TAATAATATAAAAAAAAAATCAAAAAAATCAAAAAAATCAAAAAAAAATCAACAATAATCTTTTCTAATACACACACACAAGGCCTGAAGTTTCAATTACATAAACCCCGGTGCTCAACTGGTACTTATTTTATCAACCCCCAAAAGGCAGAAAGGCAAAGTTGACCATGGTGTAATTAGAACCCAGAACATAAGAACCTAGATAAAATGCCGCTAAGCATTTTGCCCAAGGTGCTAGTGATTCTACTAACTCACCACCTTATCAATAATTAAAATAAAGGTGTCAAATCTTAGCACAAGGCCAGTAATTTTGAGTGAGTGGAGTAAGTCGATTACATTGACCCCCAATGCACAACTGGTACTTATTTTATCATCTCTGAAAGGATAAAAGGCTAAGTCAATCTCAGCGGAATTTGAAAGACGGGCAAAATGTTGCTAAGCATTTTGTTCAGCATGCTAATGCTTCAGCCAGCCTGCCACCTTGATAACAACAATAATAATGATGATTAAAGGCAACAAAAAATAAAGTGAACTCCATTTGTAAGTAGATTTAGATTTATAATAACAAAAAAATAAAAACATTAAACAACAACAGGAAGAATAAAAAAAAAAGAATGTTAGCGATAGACATGTCATAAATATAATTACATTCCTTTCAATGAAAAAGGATATTACCCTCCCCCAATATATAATATATATATATGTATATACTTTATTTATGGGTTATGGCTACCATTGGTTTTATGTCACAGAAATCCATTAACAATTATCAAGCCTGCCATATGAGAACATCAGTGTTCAAACACCAATATTGTCATATGGCAGGCTTGATAATTGTTAATGGATTTCTCTCTTAACATGAAACCAATGGTAGCCTTAATCCATAAATAAAGAATTTTTATCCACCAATGCAGTGTTGAGCATTCACTGTTCGATATCAACATATATATGTATATATAAAACTAAAAGAAAGTGGAGATAACTGGAAGTATTAACTGAGCAGATGTAACAGATAGTAGTAGTAGTAGTATTGTAGTTTCATTTTGTCTTTTTTTTTCAGTCTTTCTTTTCTTTTGGTGGTTAAAAAAAGAAAAAAAAACAACTATCAGTGTCGAGCAACAAAAGTGAAAAAACAAAGAAAAACTCAGGATCTGTCTACAAGCTTGTTTTCAAAGATATCCAATAAGCGTTTTATCTCCTTTCTATGAGACAACAAGTCAAGGAATACAGTATAACAGTTTGGAAAGAAAGAAAAAATTTTTTTTTTGGAACAGTGGATCTTGAAGCATACAAAGCTATATACAATAGCATGTAAATCAGTGGTCTCAACTGGGGCCCAAATAAGATTTTCGTGTTAAAATTTATGTACAATAAATTGGTTACACTTCAACAATACACAAAATATTTTGATTTTTTTATACACTCTTTTTGTTTCAGTCATTTGACAGTGGCCATGCTAGAGCACCGCCTTTAGTCGAGCAAATCGACCCCAGGACTTATTCTTTGGAAGCATAGTACTTATTCTATCGGTCTCTTTTGCCGAACCACTAAGTTACGGGGACGTAAACACACCAGCATTGGTTGTCAAGCGATGTTGGGAGGACAAACGCACACTTACATATATATACATATATACGACAGGCTTCTTTCAGTTTCCGTCTACCAAATCCACTCACAAGGTTTTGGCTCGAGGCTATAGTAGAAGACACTTGCCTAAGGTGCCACGCAGTGGGACTGAACCCGGGACCATGTGGTTGGTAAGCAAGCTACTTACCACACAGCCACTCCTATTCATTATAATATTGTTCTTACTTGTTTCAGTCATTTGACTGCAGCCATGCTGAGCACTGCTCTAAAGGAATTTTTAGTCAAAGAAATCAACCCCAGGACTTATTGTTTGTAAGCCTAGTACTTATTCTATCAGCCCTGTTTGCTGAACTGCTAAATTACAGGGACGTAAACACACCAGCATTGGTTGTCAAGTGGTGATAGTGGAGGGGTAGGGCAAACACAGACACACACATAAGTGTATATATACAGTAAGAGACACTTGCCCAAGGTGCCACATGGTGGGACTGAACCCAGAACCATGTGGTTGGGAAGCAAGCTTCTTACCGCACAGCCATGCCTGCACCGATTTAATGATCAAAATGCAGGAAGATTTTTTTAATACACAGTTACTGGCTACGGAGGTCCAGAGAGCAAAGAAGGAATCAAAAGGGTCCAAAATTGAAAAATGGTCGAGAACATCATCAACATTATCATCATCATTTAGCGTCTGCTTTCCATGCTAGCATGGGCTGGACGGTTCAACTGGGGTCTGGGAAGCCAGAAGGCTGCACCAGGCCCAGTCTGATCTGGCAATGTTTCTATGGCTGGATGCCCTTCCTAACGCCAACCACTCAGTGAGTGTAGTGGGTGCTTTTTAGGTGCCAGATGGGGCTGGCAAACGGCCATGGTCAGATGGTGCTTTTTACGTGCCACAGGCATGGGGGCCAGGCGAGGTGGCAATGGCCACAATCGGATGGTGCTTTTTATGTGCCACCGGCACAGAGACCACAGATTTAAATATTGGGCTGAGAAACTCTTTTGGATAGAAAAAGTCAAAGGCTGTCTGTGGGTCATGAACCCACGTCTCCTCAGATTTCTCAACCCAATATTTACAGGTGATTACATTCCTTTCAATGAAAAAGGATATTACCCTCCCCCAATATATAATATATATATATGTATATACTTTATTTATGGGTTATGGCTACCATTGGTTTTATGTCACAGAAATCCATTAACAATTATCAAGCCTGCCATATGAGAACATCAGTGTCCAAACACCAATGTTGCCATATGGCAGGCTTGATAATTAAGGGATTTCTCTCTTAACATGAAACCAATGGTAGCTTGAAATCCACTCTTCCAAAAAAGAATTATTTTACATTTTCTCAAAAGTTTATAAAATTGTTATGACATCAACAGTATAAAATACATATACATAACATATTTTTCCCCATTTATCTTTAAAATCCCAAGTAACTCAGATATAGTTGTGGTTTAGCACCAAGTTAAGTCAAGTCAGCCCTTAGTAAACAGAGCCAAGAGCAACTCTCTCTCTCTCATACCTTTTCTCATTTCGTATAATTGTCAACAACACAAGACACTGTGCACTCAATATTGGCCAACTTACTTCGACCACTGGTCTATCCAAGGCAAAACTTTACAGAAACTAAAATTGTAGTAAGGTGTGATATGAAGGTGCTTTGACTGCTATTTCTAGCAGATAGCCAGTCATATGCAAACTGTAGCCTAGAGGACTTTCACTAAGGTATGCCTAATAAAAAATTACCTTGAATTTTTTTACTAGTGTGCCCACCTAGGTTGAACCACGTTCCATGTGACCTGTTTCTAGAAAAACGGTTGCTAGCACCTCTTCAAGAAGTTTACTGACTCACTACAGTGTTTTGTGTCTATGTGAGTGGGGAGTTTCATAACCTGTTGGATATTTGGAATTTGACTACAGATTTTTTTGGTCTAATTTTTTTAGCGGTTTCAGCCATTAGACTGCAACCGTGCAGGTGTACCACCTTTAACAAATCGACCCTAGCACTTATTCTTTTAAGTCTGGTATTTATTCTAGTCATCCCTCTTGCTGTACCTCTAAGTTTACGGGGATGTAAACAAACCAACGCTGGCTTTCCAGTGGGCTTCCATACAATTTTCACCCAACAAATTCATTTATAAGGCATTATTTGGCTCAGGGCTATAATAGCAGACACTTGCCCAAGGATCTGCACAGTGGGACTGAACTCAGAACCATATGGTTGCAAAGCAAACTTCATAACCACAGAGCCATACCTGTACATATTTTGTCTAAGTATTTATTGTAAGTTAGCCTGAAGGAGTCTATTCTTTGCAAGCTAAAGGAGTCAGTCATTAACAATATGGTGCTCAGAGGTGTGATATGGTAGAAACAGTACAATGCTAATCTTATAATAATAATAATAAAAATAATAATGAAATTATTGTATACAGTGCTCAGGTGCACCACAACTTGTCAGAAAGTGCATATAAAGTATGTGAAGTAATGTAAAAATGTCTGGAAAGTGAACAATGTACGAGTCAGATACATGCTTGTATGTGTATGGAGGGGAGAAAATCAGGTGTAGTGTTGTCGAATCTCAGAAAGCATGGAAGTTTTGAAGGATGCAGTGCTCCGACAACTAACAACTGATGCCGGCAGTTTGTTCCATGCTTCAGCAACTCTCAGCATGAAAAAATGTTTCCTAAAGTCATGGGAGCTGTGTTGTTTTCTGACTTTGTAAATATGTCCACAGGTGTTAGGCGGGTGGAGTTAGAAAAGGTGCTCAGAGTTATTGTTTGTAAGATGGTTGATAATTTTATGGGTGTCCTAATGAAATCTAGTCTATAAAGGATCAGGCATAGACTATGTCAACCCAAAGGCTTTGTACCAAATAATAAATTGTATAGAGCACAAACCGTCTCCTGAGGTGGACTGAGCATTCATAGCACCTAGCTACATACGACAAAGTTAGCTGAGCTTTTATTGAGCTTATTGAAAGTTATGTACCTTTGACATTAAACAACACAACCCAGTACCAGTGATGAGATGTAAACCACATACTTTTTTTTTAACCATAAGCTATTTACTCAACAAAATGCAACAGTAATATGCATACATGTGTGTGGTGTGTGAGTTGTGTGTGTGTTGTGAGTCTGTCTGTCTGTCCCAACATATATGTAAATGTTTCAGATTAGTTTGAAGGATACATTTGATTTGCCAGTTGGTAAATTGGAGTCATTGATTTGCCTAGTTCTTCACACTTTGCCATTAGTGCATACATTGACTGCAAAAGAGAAAAAAAAATCCAACATTAAAAAATGACTTTAAAAAAAAAAAGAATTAAAAAAATACCAAATGAAACCTGAAATAAGTGAAGCATATAACTCACAGAAGTCAGAAAGTATCTACCAATAAGTGCTCAATGCTATTGACATCATAAGGTAGAGTGAAAAGAAGTTATGACATAAATGACTCAGCCAAGAGCATTAGCAAAGCCAATGAAATACATACAACTTGGTACTGAACATGGAATGAAGATACCATTCTTCAGGAGTTACTGCTTACACTACATATTTAGCTCGACTGTTTAGCATTTAAACCGCTGATATCCAGTCCATATATCCTACTAGTTTTATGTTCAAACCAGCAGATCCAGCTTCTTATACCTACCCTACAATGTCATTCTAAAAAGAAACAATGACATTTACAGCTCAAATCCAAATGAAATGATCTTTTTCTATTACTCTTTTACTCGTTTCAGTCATTTGACTGCGGCCATGCTGGAGCACCGCCTTTAATCGAGCAACTCGACCCCGGGACTTATTCTTTGTAAGCCCAGTACTTATTCTATCGGTCTCTTTTGCCGAACCGCTAAGTGACGGGGACATAAACACACCAGCATCGGTCGTCAAGCAATGCTAGGGGGACAAACACAGACACATACATATATATATACATATATACGACAGGCTTCTTTCAGTTTCCGTCTACCAAATCCACTCACAAGGCTTTGGTCGCCCCGGGGCTATAGCAGAAGACACTTGCCCAAGATGCCACGCAGTGGGACTGAACCCGGAACCATGTGGTTGGTTAGCAAGCTACTTACCACACAGCCACTCCTGCACCTATTGTGTAATTTGTGTTTATGATGAGCATATTTAAAAACCCGATCTTTGATATAAACTTCAAAGCAAGTTTTCCCAGAAATCCTGACCTTTATCTCATCTTTCTAGCATGTCTGCGGTGACATTTCCATCCCCTCCTCCCTATTTTTTTTTCCTAAATTTCTTCCGATTCCTACGTTTGCAATAGAGGAGATTACAATTTTACCCACAAAATACTTTCTCAATATTTTAATTTTCTTCCCTTCCACACCAAATTCATTTTTCACCTTTTTCAAAATTTTTATTCTTGGTAATACATGGAGAAAAAACAAAGTACGAATTTATGAAAGCTGGTAGGTGATGGGTGGGTGAGGTGGAGGAAGGGGCATTTAGTGTTTCTTTAAGAAAAATTAAACTATAAAAATGTATATACACACACACACACATATATATATATATATATATATATATATATACCGTATTTGACGGCATATAGGACGCACTTTTTTCCAAAAAATTTGGCTCAAAAAAAATCGCCCTGCGTCTAATATGCGAAGTCAAGACCCTCCCGTAGGCTAATCTTCTCTCAGACGGTCACTAACCTAGCTTACGATAAGTATTTCTACCTACGCTAACGCCTTAATGATATTTTCCGTACTCATGCATCATTATTTTATTGCTAGTATTATTATTATTATTACCAGTATTATTACTTTAAAATACAAATTATTGTAAAAATGAAAGCAATCTCGCGTAAATTGTTAGGCTGCGATCCATGACATATTTACTAATATCAGCTGATCGGAATCCTAACTCTTTAATACACTTAAAACTTTTTTTCCTGAATTTGACCTGCTGAAATGAGGGTGCGTCTAATATGACAGTGCGTCTAATATGCCGTCAAATACGGTATATGCTTGTTATATTTTGGAATGGTCATTTTGCCAGTTTAGCCAATAAAAACACACGCACTATATATTTGGTGTTACTTTGCTTCAGTGTTATTTATTTTTTATATTAATCTTAATCTTATTTCGGCCAGAGTTCTTTCGTCACACTCCTGTGACCACATCAGTGGTCCTTTGTTTTCTTCTTTCTTATTTGTGTCTCTCCTTACTAACTGTCAGCCATTTTGTATTTCTATATAACACTGAAGCAAAGTAACACCAAATATGTCGTGCGTGTGTTTTTATTGGCTAAACTGGCAAAATGACCATTCCGAAATATAACAATATCTGTTTCAACACACGACTTCACATAAAAAATCTTGCACAACAAATATATAAACGTATATATATGTTTCCCAGATATGTAATCTATGTGGGTAACAAAAAAAAAAAATTCGAAAAAAAGTTACAAATTAAGAAATTGCGGTGGGGATAGGGAGAAATGTAAATATTGAAAATGTGATTTCTGGACAAAATCATACTAACCCCCTTTTATATGATGAAACAATACATAGTACTTTCATGCAAATTATACCCTTGCCCTTCACTATTAAACAAGCAATAACTTCCATTAAGTATATATCAGCTGTGCCAATTCTGCCCATAAGAAAGGAGCAAATAATAGAATGTTCTTGTAGGTCATAACACCCGGGCAAGTATGCTAGTATGTATATATACATATATATACTGCCTATGCCAGTGCTGCATAACCAGCCCATGCGAAGAGCTGTTGAGGCAAGTGAAATTGTTGTTGTGGCCGATGACAGTACTGCCTGATTGGCACCCATGCCAGTGGCATGTTAAAGGCACCATTTGAGCGTGATCGTTGCCAGTGCCAACTGACTAGCTCCTGTGTCTGTGGCATGTAAAAAGCACCATTTGAGCGTGATTGTTGCCAGTGTCGCCTGAAGGGCTCCTGTGCCGGTGACATGTAAAAAGCACCATTTGAGCGTGGTTGATGCCAGTACCACCCGACTGGCCCTCATGCCGGTGGCATGTAAAAGGCACCCACTACACTCTCAAAGTGGTTGGCGTTAGGAAGGGTATCCAGCTGTAGAAATTTTGCCAGATCAGATTGGAGCCTGGTGCAGCCTTCTGGCTTGCCAGCCCTCAGTCAAACCATCCAACCCATGCCAGCATGGAAAGCAGATGTTAAATGATGATGATGATATAATATATATATAACTATATATATATATATATATATATATCAAAGTAGCAAAGCAAATAGGATAATGTAAACACAAGGGAAAAAAACTATGGCTTGGTCTTGGAATGCTTTTGATCCAGGCCTAAAAACAATGAATTTAAAATGATTAAAAACCCAGCAAAAACTCACTTTGATACTTGCATCAACTGCATCACAGGTGCTATCAACAGATTTTTTATAAGCATCCAAACACCCTGAGGTCAAGGCAGACATCTACAAGTGATAGAAAAAGAGAAGAGTAAACATAAAATCCTGTTTAATGTTTTTTTTGATTTTTAAAATTTTGGTTATGATAAAGAGTTAATGAATCCCGTCTGGGTCACAAGAGTCCACAAAACCTAGCACACACCTCTAGTTTCTATAGTTTTAAGCAAATGGAAAGCCACTTCAATCCGGATTTCTTTTTCTGTTTTTTAGTCAGGAGGTGAGAAAATATTCTCGAGCCAGAGACCGGCCTGAATTTTCACAACAGGTTGACTTTGCTAAAGGCAAGCATGGTGGTGGTGGCGGTATTGAATTGAAAAATGGATTAAGCCTAGCACCCAAGTAGGCCATGGAGGGATTTGAATTCAGAATGCAAGGCATCCTATCCAATACACCACCTTGGACTGATACTTTTTCTTCTTAATCAAACTGGTGGCTGTGTGGTTTAGCAGTTTGCTTCCCAACCACATGGTTACAGGTTCAGTCCCACTGCATGGCACCATGGGTAAGTGTCTATCATTATAGCTTCAGGCTGATAAAAGCTTTGTGAGTAGATTTATTAGACAGAAACTGAAAGAAGCTAGCCATATATATATATATTGTGTGCCGGTGGCATGTAAAAAGCACCCACTACACTCATGGAGTGGTTGGCGTTAGGAAGGGCATCCAGCTGTAGAAACACTTCCAGATCAGACTGGGCCTGGTGCAGCCTTCTGGCTTCCCAGACCCCAGTTGCACCGTCCAACCCATGCCAGCATGGAAAGTAGACGCTAAACGATGATGATGATGATGATATATATATATATATATATGTCATACATACATACATACAGGTATGTGAGAGTGACTGCTTCTTGTCGTGATATCACGTGACTGTTGTAAATGAGTGTCACTGTCATACACACGGTGTCATTCATTTCCAATACTGTGAAAAACATACATGGCCAAGGTGAAATATTACCTTGCTTGGAAACAAGTGAGGGTTGGTGATAGGAAAGGCATCTAGCAGTAAAAAATCTGCCTCAATAAACTCTATCTGACCCAAGTAAGCATGGAAAAGGGGACGTTAAAATAATAATAATAATGATGATGATGATGATGAAAAGAAAAGCTGATCTTAGTAGAGTTTGAACTTTGAGCATAGGGAGTCAGAACAAGCATCATGAAACATTCTGTCCAATGTTTTATTGATTTTGTTAATCTATTATCTGTTAGGGTTCAAGGTTATTACAGATGGGATTGTCCATAGGAATAATTGAACAAAAGCTACTTGAAGTCAATAAATCTCCAAAGATACAATTCTTGACAGTAGAGAGGACATGAGCAGACAATTTCTTGATTTTTTGTCTATTGGCAAATTAATTTGGTGATTCTATCTTTAATACTTCCACTGTTGCATTCAAACAGGAAATCGAAAAGTAAGATATACACTTGATTATACATATGTGGCTGTTTGCTTTCAGAAAGTAACCTGTACACCTTATGGTCACAACTAAGGTCAACATGAAGATGTTACAAACTGAGCATTAGATGTGTGAACTGAAGAATGTATTTGGTTTTTTAAAAAAAGGTCTGTGTGGTAAGTAGCTTGCTTACCAACCACATAGTTCCGGGTTCAGTCCCACTGCGTGGCACCTTGGGCAAGTGTCTTCTACTATAGCCTCGGGCCAACCAAAGCCTTGTGAGTGGATTTGGTAGATGGAAACTGAAAGAAGCCCGTCATATATATATATATATATGTGTGTGTGTGTGTGTGTTTGTGTGTCTGTATTTGTCTCCCCAACATCGCTTGACAACTGATGCTGGTGTGTTTACGTCCCCGTTACTTAGCAGTTCGGCAAAAGAGACCGATAGGATAAGTACTATGCTTACAAAGAATAAGTCCTGGGGTCGATTTGCTCGACTAAAAAAGGCGGTGCTCCAGCATGGCCGCAGTCAAATGACTGAAACAAGTAAAAGAGAAAGGCAGAAGTAATGTGTATGAGAGAGAGAAGGGGGTGGAGAGAGAAAGAGCATACACAAAAGGGGAATCTGAGTAAACTTAGTAATGGTTTGCCTCTGTAAATAATATGTACAAAGAGTTTACAAAACAAATTATTTTGTTTTGAGGAAGTGTAACATCCTGAGCCTTCTATTTCAAAAAGTCCTGTCTGATACACTAACCAAAAGTTCAGATTAAATGTCAACTGCAGTGATGTACCAAATATGGGAGGGTCTGTAAAATGTCATTAGCATGCCCTCCAATTACTTACTAATTAAAGGAAAAAATAGTCTCATTGAAGAGAATGCTGAATGAAAAAAAGACAACAAAAAACCATTTTGATTTAAAAGGATGCAAGTAGTTGTAACAAATATTGAGGACTGACAGCTTGTTTATTTATCATCGAGCAAAAATCAAAATCGATCAACATGAATGGAAATTGTAGCTGTGATACCAGTGCTGGTGGCACATAATAGAACCATCCGAACGTGGCCGTTGCCAGCACCGCCCTGACTGGCCTCCGTGTCGGTGGCACGTAAAAAGCACCATCCGATCGTGGCCGTTGCCAGCCTCGCCTGGCCTCCGTTACGGTGGCACGTAAAAAACACCATCCGATCGTGGCTGTTTGCCAGCCTCGCCTGGCCTCTGTGCCGGTGGCACGTAAAAAGCACCCACTACACTCATGGAGTGGTTGGCGTTAGGAAGGGCATCCAGCCGTAGAAACATTGCCAGATCAGACTGGGCCTGGTGCAGCCTTCTGGCTTCCCAGACCCCCAGTTGAACCGTCCAACCCATGCTAGCATGAAAAGCGGATGCTAAACGATGATGATGATGATGATTTGGGCAAAGATTAAATTTCACATGCCATCGTTAACCAAGCCTTTGGCAAAAAATACCAACTGTTCTAAGAATGTTATCCTCAACAGATTAGCATCATCCTACAGAACAGTATTTCTCAACCATTTTTTTTTGTCTATGGGTCACTTTGATTCCTACTTTACTCAACTGAACCTCTATAGTTATTCGATGTTTAAATAAAATCCAATTACATTTTAAAATATATTATTATTAGGAATTGTATAAAAAAATTTGTGAAATATTTTGTGTATTGCATGTATTATAGATTATGACCATTTGGTTTTCCTCCAGTAACCATCAAGGGCTGCTGACAGCTTACATATACAAGATTTTGGTGTAGGGTGCCACTCTGTAACAGATGAAAGTCCTTTTCAGTGAAGTGAACTGGAGCAACATGAAATGAAGTGTCTTGCTGAAGGACATATCATGCCACCTAGTCAGGAAACTGAAACCATCACTTTGCAATTAGAAGTGCAACAACCGAACCATCAGGCCATGTGTCATCACAATTTTTACGAGACATTGCAATAAAGTAACAGTCCTCATTATACGGAATTATGTTCAAGTGTGGTGCTTACCTTATGAAGATTAGATTTGAGGCTAGACATCATGTGGTCCAAACGGTCAGCCACCTGTTTGGCTTGAGTCTCAAGATCCATTAAGGCATGGGGGTCAACAGGAGGGATGTCGTCAGGGCTCTGTGGCACCAAGCTGCTGGGTGACTGAGACACGCCTGAGTAGGATGTTCTCGAGACAGAGTAGGCTGAATTTGTGCTGGAGATGCTACCAAAGCTCTGGACACTGGATGTCCGGGTGTGTAGGCTGCTGGAATCTGCATTGGAGAGAGGAAAAGAAAAAAAGTAAATTAAGGATATACACAGATTCTATTGCACTTCTTTTATTAGTTAATTTTCTTAAAATTTAACTAATTAAGTAATTGATTGTTTGATTAATCATTTGGTCAATCAGGCAGACAGTTGGGTTTGGCAAAGACCTTTCATCGCCATTCAGAACAGCTGACCTGGAGTAGAGAGGGTATGTCATTGATGACATCAAGAATGGCAAAGACAGAACTTTGGCCAACCTAGTTGATTGATTGATTGACTGAATGGTTGATCAATCAATCAATTAGTTAATTGGTTCAATGCTAATGCATTAAATTAAAGATAGTGAATCAGTTTGAAAGGCACAAAACTAAAATAAAATATATAAAGAAAACATTAAAAGTAGAGATTAATCAAAAATGTGATAAAGGATCAGGATTACATAAAACTGATTTCCATTTGTAACAGACAGACTACATTCTTAATGTTTTTAAAACAAGACCATGAAATTGTTCTCCTAAACTACAATTTTAATATTTATCAGCAGTAAGGATTGTTGGTGTGCTGGGCAAAATGCCTAGTGGCATTTCATTTCTCTTTGTGTCCTGAGTTCAAATTCCACTGAAGTTGCCTTACATCCTTTCAGGGTCGATAAAATAAGTACCAGTTGAACACCGGGGTCAATGTTATCAACGTATCCCCTCCCCAGAAATTGCTGGCCTTGTGCCAAAATTTGAAATCAATATTTATCAGCAGTTGACTTTGCCTTTCATCCCTTCAGAGTTGAAATATTAAGTACCAGTTGTGTACTTGGGTTGATCTAATGGACAGCCCCCCCTCCCAAAAAATTTCAGGCCTTGTGCCTAGAGTAGAAAAAATATTTATCAGCAGTAAATGCCAAAATACAACAGTTCTTGATTAACCAAGTAAGCAGAGTAAGAATGAATCCCACTGCTGTTGCAGAAACCCTTGTAAAAGATAATATATTAGCAATATCTTCTTTCTATTTCACTCAGCTTTTAGTTCATTCTTTTGTTCTACATCTGTTTTTCCATAATAACATAAGTTGGACAGTGATGTTATTTAAGGCACGAGTTTATGACTAGATGCTCTTCCTGCTGCCAACCCTTACCTGTTTTTCAAGAGGTTTTCAAAATCAGAGTGATTGGTTATAATATCTATACCAAATATCAACATCATTACTGTTTCTAAGCATGGAATACCAATGTTCATGTACACACACAAGAAAAGGTATTAAAAAAAAGGCTATATATATTATATATATATATATATATATATATGCACTATAGATTTACAATTGTTTCACTCTGGGAAAACATACTGTATTAACTTCATAATGCAATCATGGCTTTACAAAGTCAATTGGTGATGGACTTCAACTTTGGATCTTGCATTAGGATTATCTGGAGTCATATTCCAATTAAAAAACTTTTTATTAGCCTGGTGTAGTTGTATTAGCAGAGAGCTTAAGAAATGCTTTGCCCAGATTGATAACCCCTAAGAAATGATATATATATGATGGGATTCCTGCAGTTTCTGTCAACTAAATTTCCTCACAAGGCATGGGTCAGTTACACAGAAGGCCTAAACTCAAAAGCTCATGGTTATAAAACAAGCTTCTTATCCATGTTGTGCAATGCCTGTACAATTAGTCTTTGTAAAAGATAACCATTTAATACATCAATGAAATCTTTATATTTCACCTGATACACCCCTGTTATTAGAAGCTCTTTTAAAAGGCATTGATATGAATGAAATCCATTTTCCATTCTGCCTACAACTCCAAGTTTTCAGTAGCCTTTGTAAAATATAGCGCTATAAAATAGCAATGATATCTTTCTACTTCCCTTGCTACCCTAGTTTACAGATCCTTGTCAAAGACATTAAATATCATACATGATAGGGTGATGATGTACAAGCAGAACAATGGATGACTTTGCAGTATCTAATTACGTTGCTTTAAACTCTGGGAGACAGTAAAGAAAATCCATCCATCCCTCTTCATATCTAGCTATTCCTGTGAGAGCTATGGGCAAGTGGTGGTGGGGACAGAGTTCTCAGACATGTCATCATCATTGTTCGACCGTGGTTGAGACAATGGAATTTACCATGCTACGCCAGACTTCACGGTCCATCATAGCATTACGGAGGTCCTGTTGCTGGATGCCTGTATCCCTGGAGATTACATCAGGGTAGGAGAGTGTGCACCCTCTGGTATTGCGAGTAGATGGCTTCCAGACATGTGCTTCAGAAGGTTCTATCAGAAGCAAGTATCTGAAAATGCTATCATCATCATCGTTTAACGTCCGTTTTCCGCGCTAGCACGGGTTGGACCATAGCTCTGGTTATGACAAAGAAAGTACAAGTAATTAATTGTGGTTGATATAACCATTTTCTCTCCCTCCAATTAGATGTCTTGAACAAAATGCCTATTGTCCACTTTTTTCTATTTACAGCTTTGTGAGTTTCTTTTCCATAGATACTAATACTCTATGTCCAAATTTATCAGCATTATGGACTGAAGTGGAAATAGTGAGGAAATCACCCCTACTTCTATGATATAAAATTGTTTTAAGCGTTCATATTTAAATTTAAAATTTCCATCATAAGTTTATGTAAGAATCTTTTGTTAGGTTGCCAACAACAACAACAGGTCTCATAGCAGTTTTCTGATTGATTAAAGCAGAATCATAAGGACAGAGTTTTAAAGCCAGGACCCTTTCCTGTTGCCAATCCCTTTAGTTACGTATCATGACCTGAAGGGATACAGTGTATTTCTGCTAAAACTGGGATGCACAGTTATGTTACACTTCAAACAATGGACAAGATTAGTTTATTAAATCCCTCCAACTCCAAATTCTTGATTATTCTCAATACGAATTAAATCTTACAGACTGTATTTTATTAAAAATATAGACACGAAAAAACTAAATGGATAAGTCTAATGATTTTCAAAATTAATATCATGGTTTATAATAAGACTTGCCCACCACAACAGAACAGATATCTGAAAACCAAGGTGCCATGTAAAAAGCATTGGTGTAGGTGCAGGTGGCATGTAAAAAACCCTGGTGCTGGTGCCATGTAAAAAACACTGGCAATAGTGTGACATAAAAAGCACTCAGTACACTCTGTAAAGCAGTTGCCATTGGGAAGGGTATCTAGCAGTATAAACAAAACCAAAACAGACTATGGAACCTGGTGCCGGCCTGGCATTGCAAGTCTCTGTCAAGCTGTTCAACCCATGCCAGCATGGAAAACAGACATTAAATGATGATGATGATGATGACGAATAGGGTGGTAAGCTGGCAGAATTGTTAGTACACTGGATAAAATAAATGCTTAGTGACATTCAGTCCATCCTTATGTTGCAAGTTCAAATTCTGCTGAGGTCAACTTTGCCTTTCATCCTTTCAGAGTCAATAAAATAAGTACCAGTCAAGCACTGGGATTGATGTAATCGACTAGCCCCCTCCCACAAAATTTCAGGCCCTGTGTCTATAGTAAAAAGGAATATTTTGGTTTATAATGTTAACCCTTTCACATGATAAACTAGCCATATCAGGCCCAAATATTCTACATGTTTTATAGCTTAAACTGACCAAATTCGGCCTCTCACACTTACCATAAAATGTCATTCTAAATATATGCCAGCACATCATCGAAATCTCAAAGCTACAATATAATGCAGGATTAATTCAAACCAATTTGAATCAATGAGCATCGTGCTTGGCAGTCTAAATCTGAATGCTAAAAGGTTAAATCTGCAGACATACAATAGGCGTAGGAGTGGCTGTGTGGTAAGTAGCTTGTTTACCAACCACATGGTTCCGGGTTCAGTCCCACTGCGTGGTACGTTGGGCAAGTGTCTTCTACTATAGCCTCGGGCCGACCAAAGCTTTGTGAGTGGATTTGGTAGACGGAAACTGAAAGAAGCCCGTCGTATATATGTATATATATATATATATATGTGTGTGTGTGTGTGTTTGTGTGTCTATGTTTGTCCCCCTAGCATTGCTTGACAACCGATGCTGGTGTGTTTACGTTCCCGTCACTTAGCGGTTCGGCAAAAGAGACCGATAGAATAAGTACTGGGCTTACAAAAGAATAAGTCCCGGGGTCGAGCTGCTCGATTAAAAAGGCGCTGCTCCAGCATGACTGCAGTCAAATGACTAAAACAAGTAAAAGAGTATACACATACATACACAGATGGACCTTGAGATAGTTTTGATGAACGAAGAGTCTAACTGTTTGAGCTACAGATGTGCTTATTCGTTATGCAACAGCATAAATGACTGTGTATTCCACAGACATTTGTATTCGAGGTAACCCTCAGGTAGAATCAGTGAAACAGCTGGCTATTTGAATTACAGGTAAAATTCATCTGATCGGCTTCACAGATTCCATCTACACAATTATAGTCAAGGCTTGGAGTGGTCGAAAGGTGTGATAGAAGATACTAACCCAAGGTACCACACAGTAAGATTAAACCTGGAATCTTGTGACTGGGAAGTGAATTTCTTAACCCCCCACCAGCCATATATATTATTATTATTATTATTATCACCCGGTGGCATGTAAAAAGCACCATCCGACTGTGGCCGTTGCCAACGCCGCCCCAACTGGCTTCCGTGCCGGTGGCACGTAAAAAGTACCATTCGATCGTAGCCGTTGCCAGCCTTGCCTGGCCCCCATGCCGGTGGCATGTAAAAAGCACCGTCCGTGGCTGTTTGCCAGCCCCATCTGGCACCTGTGCCGGTGGCACGTAAAAAGCACCCACTACACTCACGGAGTGGTTGGCGTTAGGAAGGGCATCCAGCTGTAGAAACATTGCCAGATCAGACTGGGCCTGGTGCAGCCTTCTGGCTTCCCAGACCCCAGTTGAACTGTCCAACCCATGCTAGCATGGAAAGCGGACGCTAAATGATGATGATGATGATCATCATCATTGTGGCTTTAATGCCAACTTTTCCAAGCTTGACTGGGTTAGGCAGGAGTACATTGAGGCAGAGCTTTCTAAGGCTAGATGCCCTTCCTGATGCCAACCACACCTGTTTCCAAGTGAAGGTCTTTTAAAAAAACAAACAACCTGGACATGGTTATGTAGAGAAGTGGAAACAGACAAGGCATGACCGAGCCTTTTGTTTATAATCAGTGAGCACATGTGAAGATGAGAGGAAATACGAACTTACATAAACACACACACACACATATATAGCCACATGCCATTGCCACCCCCAGCACCACGGTGAGGAGAACGGTTGGGCTTTGGAGGGGGATATACATATATATATATGTGTGTGTGGTGTGTGTGTGTGTGTGTGTTTATGTAAGTTCGTATTTCCTCTCATCTTCTCATCAAGCGTAGATTGGCATATTTCGGTCATATTATGCGGAGAGAATCCCTGGAGAAGGACATCATGCTCGGAATGGTCAGTGGCAAGAGAGGAAGAGGTCGACCAAGAACCCACTGGCTTGACACCATCAGGAGTGATACCAGAATGGACATGGCCAGTCTGAAGGAAGTGGCCCAGGATAGAACTGACTGGAGGACACTGATCCAACGAGTGACCGAGAGTCGACTTCGACTGAGCGGATAGAGAGAGAGATATATGTATATATATACATATTATGGCTGCCCCCTCGTTATCGAGTATGGCCATTGCATGAAGCTTGACTGTTACTGGTGCTGTGATCGAATGTGACTTTTTAGCCCAGCTAAAGATCTACAATGTCTTGTACAAAATTGGCAACTAAAACCTTTACTGGTAATAGCCGGCTGTAGTTGTAACTGGGTTTCATGTACCTTTGCATGTTGTTTAAGTCCTCCTTCCGAATTACACCACCACCAGTGGCCAGGTTGTCAGTCATCTGTCTCGTTTTATGACTACGAAGATGACTCATGAGTCCAGCTTTACTGATGCAGGGTCTTGCACAGACATTGCATGTCAGAATCAAAGGAAGATCCTTCCCTTCTGGAAGTGTAACAGCAATGCCCTTCCTGACATCCCTCCTTACTTTCTCATGTGCAACTCGATACAGGTGCAGGCATGGCTGTGTGGTTAGGAAGTGTGCTTCCCCACTGCATAATTTCAGTTTCAAATGTACTGCATGGTACCTTGAGCAAGTGTCTTCTAAAGCCTTGGAGAAACCAAACCCTTGAGTAGATTTGGTAGACAGAAGTTTAAAGAAACTGGTCGTGTGTGTGTGTGTATGTGCAAGCATGTATGAATGACTGGATGGATGGATGGACAGACAGACAGTTATATATGTGTGTGTGTTTGTGTATCTATGAATTGATATTTTGTGATGGCTGTAAACGAGTGCCACTGTTATATCAGCAGTGTCATTTTATTTCCAATTTTCTGCAAAAAAAAAAAAAAAACTTGGGGAAATATTACCTTGCTTGGAAATGGGTAAGGATTGGCAACAGGAACGGAATCCAACCACAGAAAATCTGCTTCAACAAACTCCATCCAACCCAAGCAAGTATGGAAACAATAATGATGATTAGATATATATATAGTAGAATAAGAAATGGAAAGTCTTTGGTACAGTATTATATATTTGAAAGAATCAATAGAAATGGGTTTTCTGATAATTTTTCCCACTTTAATAATTAGATGTTTATAAGTTCATTTAATTATCGAAGTGGAAAAATTTCTATTCATTTTTTCAAATACACACACATACGTATATATATATATATACGGGTGTGTGTGATTGTGTATAGAAGAATATATTAATAAAAGGAATTCCAACCTTGTCTGATTTTCACGTTTTATTTACAATCTTATAATGATATAATATAAGATAATATAATAGAATAAAATAAAATAGTAGAATGTTAAATGTTCATTCTGATTGAACTAGTACTTTCATGCATTAAATTATGCAATCTTCAGGTTCATGTAGTAGTGGTGACAGTCATGCTTCACAATTTTTGACCGTCAAAATTTTATCTTATATTATATCATTATAAGATTGTAAATAAAACGTGAAAATCAGACAAGGTTGGAAATCCTTTTATTAATAGAATATAATATATATATATATATATATAATCATCATCGTTTAACGTCCGTTCTCCATGCTAGCATGGGTTGGACGGTTCGACCGGGGATCTGGGAAGTCAGAAGGCTGCACCAGGCTCCGGTCTTATCTGGCAATGTTTCTACAGCTGGATGCCCTTCCTAACGCCAACCACTCCGTGAGTGTAGTGGATGCTTTTTACGTGCCACCTGCACTGGAGCCAGGCGAGGCTGGAGGTGGCACGTAAAAAGCATCCACTACACTCACGGAGTGGTTGGCGTTAGGAAGGGCACACACACACACACTTTAACTGTGGATTGATAGATGGCTGTACTTAAAGAGCAGCAGCAATTAAGAATGCAGCCATGTGAGCTATTGGAGAATCGCAACTACTACCACTTATGCTACAACTACCATGCAGCCTCATGGCAAAGAAATTACAGAAGTGACATTATTTCATGATTGCAGATACACCTGATATCTTGATCACCACAAAGACCATTCCTGAGACTCAGGAGTCCCACTGCAGGTGAAGACAGCTGTGCAATAAAGCTTTCTAATGGTGTTGGGAAGTGGAGTGAGGGAGAGGGGGGTGCACATTTCCTAATGACACTATCTTCACAGTCAAGGAGATAGATTCAGTAGCAAGAGGGAGCCACGATGACAGTAGGAAGCAGCTGGAAATGTAGTCTGTTCAGAACTGCTCCAACCCTTTAGCATTCAGCTGACTGTGAAATGTAATGAGTATTCATTGACGCATTATTTTGTAGCTTTGAAAATTCAATGATGTGGTTGTGTATTTTTAGAATGATACTGTGTGGTGGAAGCACTCCGTTGGTTACGACGACGAGGGTTCCGGTTGATCCGATCAACGGAACAGCCTGCTCGTGAATTTAATGTGTAAGTGGCTGAGCACTCCACAGACTCGTGTACCCTTAACGTAGTTCTCGGGGATATTCAGCGTGACACAGAGAGTGACAAGGCCGGCCCTTTGAAATACAGGTACAACAGAAACAGGAAGTAAGAGTGAGAGAAAGTTGTGGTGAAAGAGTACAGCAAGGATCACCACCATCCCTGCCGGAGCCTCATGGAGCTTTAGGTGTTTTCGCTCAATAAACACTCACAACGCCCGGTCTGGGAATCGAAACCGCGATCCTACGACCGCGAGTCCGCTGCCCTAACCACTGGGCCATTGCACCTCCACTATTGATACTGTAGGGTAGGTGCAAGAGGCCACATCTGGTTAATTTGAATATCATAAACAGACCACCCACACACCCATCCCCACGTCCAGACCACCAGCCCTCTTTCACACGCACATACATACTCTCTTATACATACACACGCACCTTCGTATTGGAAGTCACTTGACCGTTATCTCCCCTACTGTCCTTCTCACGTCTGACCACTGTCCGAAGTCAGGACATCATGATAGATCGTTAGCTCCTACACGCATTTTTTTCTCTCCTTGTTTTTTTCTGTGTATCTTTCTGTCGAAGAGCGTAGGCTCGAAACGTAAAAGACTTTTTCTATTTCTACTCCAGAGCGCTATACTAATACATTTGTTTGCTTGTACTCCACCTGCCTTCGTCTTTTGTTTATTTTCGTAAACTTTCCTGTAGAATATATTGACAGGATATGGTTATAGTTTAAATGCTAAAGGGCCTAAAGTTGATCACGAAAGCTTATTTTTCTCTCAAAGTCTATTTCCTTTGCCATGGACATACCTGTAGTAATGTATATAGGTTACCTCCACCACAGCTAAGGAACCTTATCCCCACCCTCTGTGATGTGCTAACAAGAATTAGAGGTCAATCACTTCCAAAGTAGTCTCACAGCTTGCTGTTTTATCAACTGGAGTATTTCTTAGTTCCTACGGAAGGGCATCCATCTGTAGAAACACTGCCAGATCAGACTGGGCCTGGCGCAGCCTTCTAGCTTTCCAGACCCCAGTTGAACCGTCCAACCCATGCTAGCATGGAAAACGGACGTTAAACGATGATGATGATGATGATGATATGCATATTGCTACAGTATATGTTGGATTCATCTGTTGTTTTGATAGATTTTGTTTTTGTCTTGCTACATTTCTAGCAACCCTCCTCCTTTTTTCGAAGGTGGGGATACTAGTTTAGTCATAAAAGACTAAATAATAAGTTGTGCTGAAATACATCTAACCAGAAACACTCAGACTAATCTGACACACATATATATTGTGTTTGAGTGAGTAAACACACATATACACATAAATACATTGTGTGTGTGTGTGTATATATATCATTACCATTATCACTATTTAATACCTATGTTCCATGCTGGAATGAGTTGGGTGATTAAAGAGGATCTGACTGCACTCTGCACCATTGTCTTTGACGTAGTTTCCTTGGTTGGATGCCCTTCCGGGATGCTTTTTTTTTTCTGTGCCACTAGCACTTGTGAGGCCACCATGCAAGGAGAAGATGCTTTACGCTAGGAGATCAGGGGGCTACAGTATGGGGGAAAGGACAGGACCAGAGCAGAAATGGATTCTTGCTGTAGAGGATCTAAATGGTTACTCACATTTTAGAGTAAAGGAGGCGAGCTGGCAGAAACGTTAGCACGCCGGGCGAAATGCTTAGCGGTATTTCGTCTGCCGCTATGTTCTGAGTTCAAATTCCGCCGAGGTCGACTTTGCCTTTCATCCTTTCAGGGTCGATAAATTAAGTACCAGTTACGCACTGGGGTCAATGAAATCAACTTAATACCTATGTCTGTCCTTGTTTGTCTCCTCTGTGTTTAGCCCCTTGTGGGTAATAAAGAAATAGGTTACTCACATTTTAGAAGGTGGAGGTGATTGGGGATGGAGTGA
The DNA here is from genome assembly GCF_006345805.1 of Octopus sinensis. NCBI lineage: Eukaryota > Metazoa > Mollusca > Cephalopoda > Octopoda > Octopodidae > Octopus > Octopus sinensis. Next base: position 125,026,681 of record NC_043001.1, on the reverse strand, counting down.
AGATTAGATAAAAAATAATGGTGTTGAAGTTCCTGGGTGGATCCTGAAGTTAAGGGGTGAGTAAAAGTGTACACACATGCACGCACACACACACACACCTGTCCAGCTATAGTACAGAAGCAATTTTCTTGTACTATGTAGGCATGTAATTAAGTGCATGTATACATACACACCACACACATGTATAAATATTCTTGGGAAGCACAAGAGACAAACCCAGACATATTTTTGCTTTATTTAACATGCAGATTTCTATTCTATTTATCTAGTTTAATCCTCTACACACATTTAATTTCTAAAACAAGTTGATGTAAGAAGATACTATGAGAAATAGTGCTCCCACTGTTGATAGTGAAAGTACAGTATAGTTGAAATGTAATTTGTTAGTAACCAAAGTTCAAATCCGGCCCCATGGAGAAGAATGGATTTCAATTGGTTGATTTACATTAGATGCACTAGTTGTTCATTTGTTTAATGTTTTTCCATGCTAGAATAGGTTGGACAGGGACTTAAATGTGGCAGGATTTTATGGCTGGATGCTTTTCCTGTTGCTAATATTTACCCGTTTTTCAGTTAAAGGATTTCTTTTATTTCACATGTCTTTGAAAGCACACGGTGACCAGTTGAGTTCTAAAGTTAACAAGGAATGTCAGCATCATTGTAATTTCACTCAGGTGGTGACAAGTGAAGCCATGCAATATTAGCATTCATGCACATTTGCACACACACATATGATACATACACATGACAAGCTTCCTATAGTTTCCACCTACCAAATTCACCTACAAAGCACTGGTTAGCTAGGGTGCTATAGGGTATAGAACATTGAAACAACAAATTACTACTGTATGGTTTTTACACCTGGATGTCTTGGAATAGAGGGTTGTCTCTGTTATGTACGTAAGCAGGATGGAGTATACTGCACAGTTGGATACGAGATGAACTTCAGGGTGTAATTAGTGAAGAGAACTTCTTGTCCTAAATTAATAGTTTTTGAGCAGATATACTAGATGGGCTTTATATACTAGAAACCAACAATAGCAGCCAAATAGTATGTTAAATGGACTGTGTAAATTTTTACCACGCCATCAGCACTTGAGAGGCTGTCCATGTTTGACTAAAAATTTTCATCTATTCTATACAGTCTTTATTGTTACCACACAGTGGAAATTTTTGTATTTGCATGTTAAACTTCATGGGGAGAGAGCCTTCCTGATGGCTGAGAAGCTAATACAACCCCATGATGTTTAAAAAGTTTTGCTATCAAAGATGTTCACAGTTATATACGTTTTCTTGGTGAAGAGCCACAGTTTTTCAATGTTCTTCGTCCTTCATACCAATAACATTAATGATGGCGCTCATGCATATTTGTAAAATAATGGTGTCAGAAGATCATCATCATCATCGCTTAACACCTGCTTTCCATGCTAGCATGGGTCGGACGATTTGACTGAGGTCTGGTGGACCAAATGGCTGCACCAGACTCCAATCTGATCTGGCAGAGTTTCTACAGCTGGATGCCCTTCCTAATGCCAACCACTCCGAGAGTGTAGTGGGTGCTTTTACGTGCCGCCAGCACAAGGGCCAGCCAGGCGGTACTGGTAACAGCCACGGTTATATATACCAATTTAAATTTAGTGCATATATAGATAAAGAAGATTGAAAGTTAACAACCAGGAACATCATCATCATCGTTTAACGTCCGTTCTCCATGCTAGCATGGGTTGGACGGTTCAACTGGGGTCTGGGAAGCCAGGGGGCTGCACCAGGCTCCAGTCTGATCTGGCAGTGTTTCTACAGCTGGATGCCCTTCCTAAAGCCAACCACTCCACGAGTGTAGTGGGTGCTTTTTACATGCCACCGGCACAGGTGCCAGGGGAGTCTGGCAGTGGCCACAATCGGTTGGTGCTTTTAACGTCCCACCGGCACAGAGGCCAGTCAAGGCGGCGCTACAATTTATTGAAAATGTGATCTCACACACACACAAGTACACAAACAGAATAAAAAAATAATTTCCAGACTATAAATGTTTGAAGAATGGCAGACAAGTCATGACTGTGTGGTTGAGAGGTTTGCTTTGCAACCCCCTGGTTTCAGGTTCAGTCCTGTAGCACAACACTTTGGGGAAGTGTGTTCTACTATAGCTCAGGCTGACTAAAGCTTCTGATTGGAGTTGGTAGATCAAAACTGAAAGAAGCCGGTCATATATATATACACATGTTTGAATGTGTGGGCACCTGTGCTTGCCTGGATATGTTTACACTTTTATTTTGTGCCTTGTAGATATAGTAAGAGATCCCGTACTTGAAAAGCAGCAAAAGGGTTAGCAACAGGAAGGGCATCTGGCTGTAAAACATGTCTTGATAAAATATTTGTCAAACCCATGTCAGCATGAAAAAATGGATGTAAAACATAAATTGAAATAAATGAGTCTACTCAAAATAACTTCCTCTATTCTTGCTTTCAAGCATAACCATAACATAAGTTCATTTCTGTGACAACTGTACGGTTAAAGTATCTTGGCTCAGGGTAGATGACTTATGTGCTGCTTCTTACTGTGGGAGTTCTTTTTTCTTTGTTTTCTCACTGGTAATGAAAAACCTGTCATAAGTCATAGGCACTGCCTTTCTTTTGATTATTGTAATTTCTGGCATACAAGTCGAATTTTTCAGACCAAAATTTACAACCAAAAAAGGAGGACATTGGAGGACCAAATTCTGCATGTTGAATGCAACAGAATTTGGAAAGATAGTGATGATGTTTAAACATTTACACTACATGCTTACACTGTATGCTACATATACTAAATGTCCTACTGAGGGCTGGAAGATTTGGGTTGTCTGCAAGCAGTCAGTAATGTCACTTCCACATCCATAGTGAGTCTAGGACATCTATCCCCCATGGACAATTAAAACTTCTTAATATATTGGAGAGGGGGTAATTAACCAAGGGGGTAGCGGTTGTTAGGGGAATTGTCCTGATACTTCCATAGTATGATCATCACATGATCTACAATACATAATATAAACACTGGCACACACATTCATATACACATACATACACAATCTTATGTATGATAGGCTTTGCACAGGTTACTCTCTACCAAATTCACTTACAAGGTATAGGTCAGCCTGGAGTTACAGTTGAAGACACTTGCTTAAAGAGCTGCTCAACAGAACTGAATCCAAAATCACATAGTGGGGAAGTAAACTTTTTAAACATGCAGCTATGACGGAACTTATGTGTGCATGTGTGTCCCCATTACCCTGCTTGGAAACAGGTGAGAGTTGGCAACTAAAAGAGCACTTGGCTGTAGAAAATCTGTTTCAATGAACTCTGCCTAATCCATGCAAGCATGGAAAACTGGACATTAAAACGAAGATTGATGCATGTGTGTGTGTGTGTGTGCATATATATATGCACACACACACAGTGAATCCAATATATATATGCACACACACACACACAGTGAATCCAATATCACATTATCTAATGTGTCTTAGTTTTCTAAGATGGTAGGGTGTGATTAGAGGGTGCTATGAGTTAGTAAGCTCATGTTTCATTAAATCATCATCATCATCGTTTAGCGTCTGCTTTCCATGCTAGCATGGGTTGGACGGTTCAACTGGGGTCTGGGAAGCCAGAAGGCTGCACCAGGCCGAGTCTGATCTGGCAATGTTTCTACGGCTGGATGCCCTTCCTAACGCCAACCACTCCGTGAGTGTAGTGGGTGCTTTTTACGTGCCACCAGCACAATAATCTATACAATTATTATGATAGGTAGAATGTGAAAAATGTGACACTAAATGAAATGTTGCAATGAAACATGAAAAAAAAAAAAAAAAAAAAAAAATCAAAATAATTAGGGGGTTTTCTTCCCCAAACCATCTTGTATATTACCTGCCATTGAGAGGGAGCTGCTCCTTTTAATTTTTTCCACCAAATTGTCAGCGATAAACTCAATCATATCTCCTTTTTGTACAATGGTGCCATGAGGTAAGCTACGTGAGAGATCACTATCAGCGGAACTAAGTGCATCCAATGAAGGGTCTTCAACAGAACAGTGCCGCTTCTTACGCTCACTGTTCTGAATGGGTACAGGAAGGGATAAAGAATGGGGGTCAAGTTTCTGCTGGAAATCTAATTTACAAGCTTTTAATAACTCCACATTTGAAATACCGTTGCCAATCTGTTCACTGAGCTTATCATCAAGATGGGTCCGGGCAACAGACACAAGGTTATCGTTTTCTTCAAGACCATGCATATCATGCTGATCAATGCTCATATCTATGCATTGTAAGCCATGGTTCAAGTTCATGTTAATCTCATGCTGCAAGAGTGCATCCTTGTTTCGCTGATGCAGTTCTTGCAGTTCGGAGGGAGCCATGTGTAAGTCAGCATCCCTTAGGCTCCCAAATGTCCCACTGTCAGGAGAGTGCTGGAAGATTGGGTTTGTCTCCATGGTAATTGGTTGCAAGCAGTCACTGGCATCACTCCCGCAGGATACAGCATCCATGGTATGATCATCACACGATCCACAACTACTGGAGCGGGTGTCTCCAACAGAATCGCGGTTGCTGCTGTGGTGCTCCTCTGAATGACCTTCAGACAGCCTTCAAACAATATAAAAAATAAAAAAACATTCATTAATTATAAGCAAATATCAACACAAAAATATCTTGAAAACATTTAACAGACGTAATATTTGTGATATTAAATATGCTGATAAATTCATAGAAACTTTTGGAATTAACTAAAACCAGATTTCAACAAAAAGATAATGTTAGTCCAGGTAGGGCTAAGTTTAAATAAATTAGCAGTTATTTTAGGGTAGCTCAATTTAGATGGTTTGACTTCTAGGTGATTAACAAATTGAAATTTGTATCTTAATTAGTCATGAAGTTATATGATTATGCTATTCTCAAAAGGCATTATCAGTTTAAGTGACACAAAATAGTTCCAACATGTTTTACAAGAAGCTTGCCTCTCTACTCTGACATTTACTACATAAATCGACAGCAACCATCATCATTATTGTTGTCATTGCTTGGGCCAGATGGTATTTATTGAGGCAGATTTTCTATGGTTGGATACCATTCCTGTCATCATCCTTCACTTGTTTCCAAGCAAAGTAATATAACACCATAGAAGATAGGAAACAAACACTATAACTTATATGACAGTGATGCTGAACTTTGCTTTTTATCCTCTCAAAGCTGATAAAAATCCAAAGCAGTGGACTGGCAGGATTGTTAGATGGCAAACAAAGAATTCTTGGGGTATCTGATCCAGCTCTTTGGATTCTGAAAGCTATTTCTGTAGTCACACTTGCCAAGTTTATCAGCCCAAGTTGGCAATCTTTCCCCTTAGATAAATATTGATAACATGGAGAGGGGCAACTTGCAGGCATGTGAAAGTCTAAGTTTCCTTCAAAAAAATCCTATCCTGGCTTGTATATATACATGCAGATGCATGGTCAACCATACCTGACAGATGTTCTTCATATGAAAGCAGAGAGAGAAGATACTCAATGGCCTTACCAGAAGACCATTGACTATCTCCTTACAAAGATATGTTTGATAATATATTGTGTGGAACAGAAGGGAGAGAAGCTCCTTGACCAATGGCACCTACAATCATGATACATGGAAAAGAACAAAAGCTAAGACAATCTAGATAGTGGATATTTTAAAAACCACATTTGACAAGTAATAACAAGTTAATTTCTTTGATTTATCGCCTTAACTGCTTTTCAATAGTTACATTTTGACTGCTTTTGGAGTTAGTTAACACTTTACAGCAGAAATCAGATATATGAGGTGCATTCAAAAAGTATCTGATTTTATTTTTTCCTGCTAAACTAAGCCATATGAGCAAAACCTTTGGATGGGAGGTGACAACACCCTTCCTGTGCATACATAGAAATTTTCATGCCGGTTGGCCATATCAGTTCCCGAAAGTTATGCATAGAGTATAGACATGTAGAGTGCGCCTGTCAGATTTTTGTTTCCACTGAATGCATCAAGTTTTGTCAAACGTTTGGTGATATTCAAGTTCAAACCATCCAGAAGACTCAGCAGGCCTTTGGTGAATATGCTATGGACAAAACTCAGATTAAGAAGTTGTACAACTGCTCAAAACATGGCTGCATCTCAATGGAGAGTGAGGTATGCTCTGGCAGGCCAACCACAAACCAAAACAAGGAGCCAATTGAGAAGGTTTGATGAATAGTCACGGAAGACTGTCATATGACAATCTAGGAAATTGCTCATGAAGTGGGAATAAGCACAGGATCAGTGCATTCTATTTTACCAGTGGGTTTGTGCATATGAGAAATGTCAGTGAAATTTGTCCTCAAGCTACTGACGGAGCAGCAGAAGCAACTCTGCATAGAAATCTCTCAGGACATAATGGACTGTGCAAACCATGACCTAAACTTCATGAAACCATCATCACCGGTGATGAGCTCTGCTTGGTGTGTTTGGTCATCTTGAATGAAAACAAAAATCTGATGAGCATGCACTACACCTCTGAACTCTAGGCATAACAGCTGGGAACTGACATGGCCTACCGGTACAAAAATCTTCACACAAGCACAAGAAGGGTAGTGTCAACCCCTGCCCAAAGGATTTTCCTCAAGCAGTATTAGCTTTTGTGGGAAAAAATAAAGTTGGATACTTTTTGAACGCACCTTGTAACTATTCAAAATTTCATTACCCTTAACTGCTGAAAGCAGCTCAACCCTTTCATTACCAACCTGGCTGAAACTGGTTCTGGCTCTGAATACAAATGTCTTGTTTCCATAAGTTTTGAATTAAAATCTTCCACCAAACCTTAGTCACAATTTAAGTTCCTAACACCAGCTGAATGATAACTAAGTTATTTTATTAAATTCTTTGGTATATTTAAAGTAATTGAAAGAAACACAGAGCATCTCAAAATATATACAGTAACAAAAGGGTTAATATACCACTATCTTGTGTTAAGGATTATCAAGTTTGAAACTGTTTTTTTGTTGCAGTGTCAAGTTTATTCAGGCAAAGTGACTTGCAGAAAACGCCTACATCAGTGCTGGAATAACTATGAAATTAAATTTTGCAGTCAAAGGGTTAAACATAGATTAGTCATATTAAAAACCAACTCAAATTATAGTACTGCTATGAAATGTACCAGATCTGTATACTAATGACATTTAATATGACATCTCTATCACATTAACATTTCAGAGGGTGTTGTACTCAGCCAGAATATAATTGGTATAATTAAACAGGTTTTTATCAAATTGTTTGAATACTATCTTAGTTTTAGATTAAGTTGTTTTTTTTTCACAAACCAAGTGGCTAAGAAGTTTATATTATATCTTGAAGTCCCAAGTTTGAACTCATTTTTACCATAACTCCAAGTAGGACTAAGTCTTGTGAATGAAATTGGGCACATGGATGGAAATTGTGTGGAAGTCCATGGGATGGATTGGATCTGGATTTAAAAAAAACCCAGCCTTATCACATAAAGGAACACATATTTGTGGAATACACAACCACTTAGATTTATAATAATTTAACAAGTATGTGGATCGGTTGATCAGACAACTGAATGCTCATCATCTAAATGATGGATTTCCCTGATCATAAACATGAAAACCTTAGATTTACAAGTGAGAGGAATCAAGTGTGTGTATGTGTTTGTGTGTGTTTGGACCCTTATCTTGATACCATGTGATGATGGTGAATGAGCATCGCTATCATACAAGCAATGTTATTTGTTTCCGGTCTTCTGTGAAAACATGTATAGCCATGAGGAATCTGTTTTTCCATGTTGGTAAGGGATGGACAGTTTGACAGGAGCTGTCGAGCCAGAGGACTGCACAAAGCTCTACTGTTTGCTTCGGTACAGCTTCTACAGCTAGATGATGATGTAGGTGATGAGAGGTTAAAGTATGATAGAGTGATAGAAACAGGTGTCTTGCTGTACTGGAGATACTTGGCTACTCCAGTTGGAAAAGAGAGAGAAAGGAAAGAGAGAGAAAAAGTGTTGAGGATGTATTGGATCCTAAATGTACAGAGGTGAATATAAGTGGTACAAAGGATTGGACAGGGTGACAAAAGGATATATTTAGTTGTGTGACAATAATATACAGTTAAATAATAATAGATAAGTACACACAAATACAGACGTGTATGTATTTATATAGTATACACTATAAAGCAGTTTGGGGTTAGGAAAAGTATCCAGCCATAGAGACTATGTTGAAAATAGAATGTACAAATATAAGCAAACAGGGTTCTCTGACTTGTCTAGGAGGGTACTACCTCAAAATAAGAACTGAATTAGACTGCGACAATTTGTATAACCTACACTAGCATGTAAAACATGATATATATCGTAAGTTCTAACATCCACTGTTCCATGCATAAATGGGCTGGACGGAATTCATTACAGATTTTCTACAGTCAGAAGTCCTTCCTGATGCCAACCCTCACTTGTTTCCAAGTAAGGGAGCATTTCTACATGGCTGGATACATTTTCAAGGCAGACTGGACACAGATGGCACTGGGTGTATGGACAGCAGCACTACTTTACAACTACCCTGTGATGCACAGACATTAACAATGATGAGTGAATAAAAGTCAGCAAAATATAATAGTAAAAATATTACACAAATAATAGCCACTCTAAAATCCATTGATTTCCTCAACGACTGTTGATTCTACAATGCACCATAGTTATTCCATTATTCAAATGAACCATTAAAATTCTAAATGTCTGGCCTGCTTAATGGTTTAGGTTCAAACTCCAAAATTATTTTTCTTATTATTCACTTTGACCCATTAGAGAAATTAGAGGTAAAAAAAAAATAATAAAATACATAAAAAGAAAGCTTCTACTAATAACTGTAAAATAATTCCTAATGAACATTTGTCTATGTGAATGGTAAATAATGCCAGCTAACATAAATTGTTTATACATACATGCAAATAAACACACATCATACACACACACACCCATGACTCCAATTTCTCTAACCATCACTAGCTAGTTACCTCTTTCTCATCTCTAAACATCTCCCCTCAGACTCTTATGAAATATCCCCCTCTATCCCTCCCATGTGCCACTCATATTACCCCACCCCCCACTGTTCCATGTGGGTAAGTCTTGATGCATTTCCAACACCATCTATTTCTCTCTCACTAAGTGTCCATATTTTTTTCTAACTATCTCTCCTTCCTCTCCTTTTCCTACAGGAGTAGCCAAGGATCTCCGGCATAGTAAAACATCAGTCTATCTCTCTATAATAGTTTGATCTCTCATCTGGTACAAAGTCATTTCCTTTGGTACCATTCCCTCAGCCGAGACGTCTTTGTCTTGTAAGTTATTTAGCACCCCTGCTGGTGTTGGTGTCACATAAAAAGCACCCGGTACATTCTGTAAAGTGGTTGATATTTGCAAGGGCATCCAACCACAGAAACCATGCCAAAGCAGAGAATGGAGCCTGGTACAGCTCTCCTACTTGCTGGCTTCTGTTAAACAATTCAATCCATTCCAGAATAGAAGATAGACATTAAATGATAAATATATATAGAGCAAGAACCATACTCTTTTACTTGTTTCAGTCATTTGACTGCGGCCATGCTGGAGCACCGCCTTTTTAATCGAGCAACTCGACCCTGGGACTTATTCTTTTGTAAGCCCAGTACTTATTCTATCGGTCTCTTTTGCCGAACCACTAAGTAACGGGGACATAAACACACCAGCATCGGTTGTCAAGCAATGCTAGGGGGACAAACACAGACACACACACGCATATATATACATATATACGACGGGCTTTTTTCAGTTTCTGTCTACCAAATCCACTCACAAGGCTTTGGTCGGTCCGAGGCTATAGTAGAAGACACTTGCCCAAGGTGCCACGCAGTGGGACTGAACCCAGAACCATGTGGTTGGTAAACCAGCTACTTACCATACAGCCACTCCTGCGCCTATATCTAGTAACATGTACAGCAGGTATGAGTAACCTTTCTAGAGAAGTGGGCCACATGTGACATGGTTCACCATCAGGCAGGCTGCACTACTAAAACATTCAAGGTGATTTTCATTGGTGTACCATTCAGAAAGTCCCATGGGACCCACAGTTTGCCCACAACTGATTTACGTGGCATGTGTAAAAAGATTCATGTGAGGTCATTGTTTTGACAACACTTCTGTGTTTTGACATCATGTCTGTTGTAAATGAGCATCACTGTTATGCAAGTGGTGTCCTTTGGTTCCAATATTCTGTGAAAGCATGTCTGGCCATGGGGAAATATTACCTTATTTGGAAACGGGTGAGGGTTGGTGACAGGGAGGGCATCTAGACATAGAAAATCCACCTTGACAGATTCCCTCCAACCCATGCAAGCATGAAAAAGTGGACGTTAAAACAATGATCGTGATATATTGTTGATGCTATCTAAAATATGACTGAAGGCTAAAAAAAAGTGAGAGTAAGTGTTGTCCAGTTAAGTCTGGTACTTCAACAAGAAAACTTAGATATTTGGTTTTACAGCGTGTCCATTTTCAGACTGTAATAGATGAAGTACAGTCAAAATGATGTCCCCAAAGAAGATTGCAGAAATGTCTTTCTAGTTAGTACGTGAAATGCAACGTGAACAAACCTGTTCTTATTCAGAATGGCCGTCTGCATTTAGTCAAAGTATACCACATTCTCTTGAGCCGGAAGTAGCAATGTTGATTTCCTAGCATCCAGCATAAGATAATTCATCACCCGTGAAGGAAGTGGCGGAAATTGTCAGAGTACCATGGAATATATAATGGTAAACTGGTTCTTCCCCCACACCTCTGTGTGTGGTGGTTGTAGGGGGACCGTTTTGACAAGTAATTGATAAAAGGTTAATTTAAATTGTGGACACGGGAAAAATTTAACAGTAAACATGTCGATTACTTTGAAATTAATTAAGGCAACACATTTTTTCTATTATAGAGAATGAAAATATTACTTTATAAATTTAGACACGCTAGAGTGAAACTATATACCCGTATATATATATAAGGAATCAACATTGTCTTTTGAGAATAATACCGCTTAAGAAGATATAAAATATAGTTTAGGTCACTGAAATACGGTGTGTGTTTAGAGTGTAGTTGTCACATCATAAACTGAAAATACGAAAGCTTGTTATTGCATGCAATTACAATAATATGTTTGTTGACAACTCTCGCTTGCAAAAATCTCATTACTATGGCCGAAAAATCAACAGATAGTATATGAAATTTCAAAACCGTTACGAGGAAGGAATTAAGCGATGTTGTAATATAGATTCAAAACAAACAAAGTCTTTGACAATGTGAAAACGTAGAAAATTATATATATATATATATATGATGAATAGGGTAAATGTTTTTTAATTTTCCTTTAATTTCTGAATTACTACTACTTGGCGGTTTGAGTCCTGGCTGCTCTTTCTAGTGGGTCGAATGGCCTATTGAGGCCGTTCCTCAATTGTTGTTGTTGTATGTATATATATATATATATATATATATATATATATATATAGTAGGCGTTTGATAGGATGGAGTGACTCAGAATAAGTGGAACGAAATCAAACATTAAAGGACACGATCCATCATGCAAAGGGTTTTTAGAGATGTGTTTCAAACATAGCAGTTCCAATAATTTAACTTCGCTAAACAGGAATGAAATGCGATAACACTTGTTATCTTTAAATATTTTGTATTAAAACGAAACCCGCTGAGCTGATATTTACTATGGTTTAGATAACGTTTGCTAAACCACAACCAATTACGGGTGGAGTTTTGGAATAGCTGTAACTTCGAAGTCCCATACTTCCTAAGAAATAAAAAGGGTATCCTCACCCCCCATTCGTTTTCATTTTTCTAAATTTTATTTTGGGGTTCCTAAGTTTAATACAACGGAAATACGATCCTGGAAAAAAAAAAAAGTTTTTGTCCATAAATTAATTTATTTTTTAACAACCCACCACTTCCGTATATATATTCTTTTCAATGAAGTATAAGATTATTCCAAAATTCCGCCCACTTTTACCTTCCATCCTTCAAAGGGGTTCGATAAAATAAAGTACCAGTGACTTACTGAGGATAGAATAATAAACTATATCCCTTTCTACAAAATATGCGACTTTGAGTATGTTATAAACCAACATATAATAGCAATAATAATTTTAAAAAAATCGTAAACAGAATTTTTAAAAAATACAACTTTAAATAATAATGTTCATATTGGAACAATTTGACAATGACTTCGTGTAAAAATATTGATAGGTAATCGACATGTAAAAATCAATAGTCATTTATAAAAGTGTATTTATAATGTGAATGTGAAGATACACACACACATATGATGTATATATGTGTGTGTATACAGTAATCCATATAATTACATGTGTGTGCGTATTAATCCATATATATGTAAATGTTAAGGTAGGAAAAAAAACAATTTACATTGTAATTAATCGATGAATTTTGAAAAGTAAACTCACTGATTCTGTGTAAGCAAGGCCGAAGATGCCATCGTGTGATTGAAGTGTTTTTTTTCAGAATGGTTGGGTTAACAGAAAGACGAGTCAGGCATCGAAGAAAGACGAATTCGGCCTATCAACAGGCCTGTTCTGCTTTGGGTAAACGACTGGGGGAGTTCTTACGGGAGTTACAGTTACGGTTATTTAAACAAGAGGGACGGGATCGACATATATACACATAAACACATCCGTTCTAACGATTGATGATATCGTTGTCCATTAGAGACAACGCCAGTCATGTCTACTGCTGCTGAGTAACGCATGCGTGTTCCAACTGATATCAACGTCCGGTTAAAGAACATTAACCCTTAATTGTTTAACACGCACTAACACTAATTAGGCGTTTCAGAGTAGAGCAAGGCTGTCCTGTTTTTCTAACAAGTGTTCCCATTCGGGGTCCATATAAGATTTTGTTGTTAAAATTTAATGCAGTAAATTGGTTATACTTCTACAATACACAATATATTTTAACAAATTTTTTTTAAAACAGGTCTTATATAATAATAATAATAATGAAATTATTGTATACAGTGCTCAGGTGCACCACAGCTTGTCTTGTTAATATTTAATTACGGAGATGTACTTGCATAGCAAGTGATTTGATCTGAGATCGTGTGCTGAAACGAAAACAATTGCAGCGTGGAAGGTGTTTGTAAGCCATTTAAGAAACACACAAAAGCTGTTCGATTCACTTTAACATTTAAGTTTAATTTGTCAAAATATTTTCGTCGCTTTAAGACCGCGACCTGTTCACTGACAAAAATCCGTGCTGCGAACAGGTCGCGGTCTTAAAGCGACGAAAATATTTTGACAAATTAAACTTAAATGTTGAAGTGAATCGAATATTTAGTTATATTATATTTTTTAAAAAGATCGAATGGTTAGGAGGATCCGTCCAAGTAAAATAGAAATCAGAGGGGTCCGTTGGTTAAAAAAAATGGTTGATAAACACTGCTCTAGGGTATTGTGAGTAACAGTTAAGTGTCGCAGGGTTTTAAATTTTGAATAACACAAATGACGAAAAATATCAACGTTTTTGTTCCCCAAACGGAAGAATGTGGAAAGAGGATATAAAAGTATTTAGGACATTTTCTTCTGGAGGTTATGATTTCTCTTTTGGGTACTACTTAAGAAGCGTGGTCCCGGTGCGCGCACTCGAGTATTCGCGCATCCGCGCTAGCTAGTCGTGACTAGTCGATCCTACAACGACTACCTAGCAAAGTAAATAAAGCATAAAATAATTTTTTTACACAAACTAAATAATTTTTTTAAAACAGTAAATAAAACACAAAAACAAGGTAAATAATTCTTTTAAACAAAGTAGGATCTTTTCGGTTTGAACGGCAGTTTTTAAAAATAATTTCCACGAAACTAAACACTTTTAAACTTCGTATACTGGTAGAATCTGTTTATAAAACGTCTTTTTCTCTTAGCTTTATTGAGAAAATTCTATAGTTTGTAAGATATTTGTTGTTTTCTTTTCTTCAATTTCTGCAATCTCAACCAATCAATGACGTCTATTGAGTTGAAAACATTCTGTGCCGTATGAATATGTCCCTCGTTTAAGAAACAGATTGGGTTTATTTACATTTCTGGAGAAAAAAAATACCCTTCCCCCACCCCTAACCCTAACCCTAAAACAGATTGAAATGCAATAGATCGATACTAGGGTCATAATTATGGGTGACAATTTCATATGACACCGCTAGAAAAACTGCCGTTCAAACCGAAAAGATCCACAAAGTAAATAAAACCCAAAGTAAAGAACGACTAGTCACGACTAGCTAACTCTTCTTAAGTAGTACCCTTTTTTGGAATGAACAGAGGGTGTCATTCATTATAACGAGATAGTGTGATGAGGTCACAGAAACGTTGGAAAGCATTTCGTGAATGCTAATACAAGCAACAAAAAGTAGCCAGACCTCTCTTAAATCGTATTTACCCACCTTAGATGAGGGAAGGACAACAGGCGGTTGTATTTTCGAGCTGGCAGAAACGTTAGCGCGCCGGGCGAAATGCGTAGCCGGATTCGTCTGCCGTTACGTTGTGAGTTCAAATTCCGCCGAGGTCGACTTTACCTTTCATCCTTTCGGGGTCGATAAATTAAGTACTAGTTACGCACTGGGGTCGATGTAATCGACTTAAATACCTATGTCTGTCGTTGTTTGTCCCCTCTATGTTTAGCCCCTTGTGGGTAATAAAGAAATAGGTTGTATTTTCGATTTATATTGGACTGGTTTAAACGACGGGCCTGTGCCCATGGTTTTAGCAAGCCCTCTAAGACAAACTGGAAAAATGAAAAAGTGGAACGGTCAAGACTTCCACGGTTTTCATCATAGTTCTAAACAACAACAACGACGACGACGACATCGGTGGCAAGGATTTTTTTTTATCCGTTTAGGGTTACTTGTTTCACGAATTGGAGTGCGGCCATGCTGGGGCATCGCCTTGAAGGGTTTAGCCCTTTAGTGTTCTGATCATTCAATCAAACATAATGCTTATTGATTCCCATTGATTTGAATTAATCATGCATTATTTCATATCTTCAAGATCTTGATGGTGTAATTACCTAATGTAGGATAACATTGTAGGGTAGGTGTGAGAGCCCTGCATCTGGTCAGTTTGAACATAAAATAGATTAAATATTTTGGCCAGATATGGCCGGTTTAAATACTAAAGGGTTAGTCAAGCAAATCGACTCCAGTACTTATTTATAGACCTGGTATTTATTCTCTCGGTTGTTTTTGCCGACCAGCTAAGTTACGGGACGTGAACAAGCCAACTCCAGTTGTCAAGCTGTGGTGGGGGACAAACAACAAAAAATTCACACACGCACACACACGATAGGCTTCTTTCAGTTTCCGTCAATCAAGCACTCACAAGGCTTTGGTCGGCCTCGGGGCTATAGTTGAAGATACGTGCCCAGGGTACCATGTGTTGGTACTGAATCCAGAACCATGTGGTTTGCGAAACAAACTTCTCACCATACAGCCACGCTTGCGTCCGTGTTTTAAATTTTTTTTAATGAAAATATACTTCTAATTACTTTTTCTTTTTACTTATTTCAGTTATTAGACTGCGGCCATGCTGGGGCACCGTCTTGAAGAATTTTTTGATCAAATGAACAGACTTTTCTTTTTTTGTTTTGAACCTGGTACTTATTCTATCAGTAACTTTTGCCGAACCGTTAAATATGGAGACGTAAACACCAACACCAGTTGTCAAGCAGTGTTTGGGGGAAAACACAAACACACACACACACACACACACATACACACACACACACATACAGACACACACACACACGCGGCGGGCTACTCTTAGTTTTCGTCTACCAAATCTCCTCACAAGGCTTTGGTCAGGCCGAGGCTATAATAGAAGATACATGTCCAAGGTGTCACGCAGTGGGACTGAACCCGGAACCGTGTAGATAATATGTAGATAAAAATTAAGATATTTCTGAGTACGTGAATTTTCTTCAGAATAAAAAGTTGATTTTTAACTTCATTTGGAGTGTTTAATTTGTACTTTCCATTTTGGAATCACATAGAAAAAGTCGATTGTAAAAAAAAAAAAAAAAAGGTGTTGTTACCCTGCTTTCGCTTACACGCGCAGGGGATTGTAACCACTTGTCTTTGTCTGTCTGTGTGTTTGCAAAATTACCGGAAAACGGCAGAACGGATTTTCACCAAATTTGGCAGAAATACTATTTTGGTGAGTGGCTCGAAATGATGAAAATTTGGTTTGATTACCTTCAAACATACATAAATACATACACAGATATGCGACTGTGTGCGTGTGTTGTATGTGTGTGTGTGTGTGTGTGTGTGTGTGTGTGTGTGTGTGTGTGTGTGTGTGTGTGAATAGTGATGGGTTCGAGGGTTTCGTTTATTTACGAGTTGATTTCTTACTTTCACCGGAGTATAAATAAAGTTTTAAAAAATCCAACTTACAAATTTCTGGAATCAGTAAGTGGTCATATTTATATCCTACAACGAACTATATAGTACGTTTGATTCACCTGCTATCATCGAAAGACGTTCAAAACACTTCTCAAATTCTATGCAATATTTTCTATAATTATTTCATTTTGTTCACTTCTTTTTCACACGAATCGACCCTCGTCTGCGTGTGTATAGATCATGGTGTACCTATGCGCATAGACACGTGTGAGTACCTTTTTACAACACAGATATGCGACTCTGTGTGTGTGTACAGTGATGGATTCGTGGGTTTCGTTTATTTACGAGTTGATTTCTTAATTTAACCGGAGTATAAATACCTATAATGGTGATACTTAAAAAAAGAAAAAAAAACATTTTAAAAAGTCGAACTTACAAATTTCTTGACAAGCAAATTTAGTCAAACACTTACAAAGCTTAATTCACTTCAGTTAAATAGCATGGGTAAGCAACACATTGTAAGCCACACTATAATTTGCGAAAAACTTTACCTTGCGTTCAGGGTATGCATGGCCCCTGTGATACCATTTTTTTTTCATTTACATTTTATTCAATATTTTCATCAGTGGAATAGTGTCAGAATAGGGTGACGAAAATTTTCATATCAAATAGTAAATCTTTAAGTGTAGTTAACGTAAATCGGGTATGCAATTAATTTGAAAATACCTCATGGAGTGACGGCATTGCTCTGCATAGTTACGGGCTACCCATTGGCAAGGCATGGCACCCATTCAGCTCTCCTGCCAGGAATACGATGAAGTCATGGGACTGCAGTATGGCGGATTGTGAAAAGGTAGGGGAAGAGATCAACTGAGCCAAGGGTGCTTCTTACATTGATGCTGAGCGGAGGGATTCTACAAGATCAACGGTCAAGGCCACCAGGTTCTATCAAGAGAATATCTGCAACACATCGAAAGGGATGGCGTCTATGGTTAGGTTATCAGCAAATGAAAGATTAATAATTACTCAAGCTCCTAATTCAAATTCATAATAATGGAACTGGACAGGGTCAGAGGAATCCGCGAAAGCAATGTAAAAAAAAAAGGAGCAAGAGTGGCTGTGTGGTAAGTAGCTTGCTAACCAACCACTTGGTTCCGGGTTCAGTCCCACTGCGTGGCATCTTGGGCAAGTGTCTTCTGCTATAGACCCGGGCCGACCAATGCCTTGTGAGTGGATTTGGTAGACGGAAACTGAAAGAAGCCTGTCGTATATATGTATATATATATAAGTGTGTGTGTGTGTATATGTTTGTGTGTCTGTGTTTGTCCCCCTAGCATTGCTTGACAACCGATGTTGGTGTGTTTACGTCCCCGTCACTTAGCGGTTCGGCAAAAGAGACCGATAGAATAAGTACTGGGCATACAAAGAATAAGTCCCGGGGTCGATTTGCTCGACTAAAGGCGGTGCTCCAGCATGGCCGCAGTCAAATGACTGAAACAAGTAAAAGAGAATCATTTTCGTTTTTGGATGGCTAATATGTATCTTCTACACTGTTACTCTTTACTCTTTTACTTGTTTCAGTCATTTGACTGCGGCCATGCTGGAGCACCGCCTTTAGTCGAGCAAATCGACCCCAGAACTTATTCTTTTTGTAAGCCCAGTACTTATTCTATCGGTCTCTTTTGCCGAACCGCTAAGTGATGGGGACGTTAACACACCAGCATCGGTTGTCAAGCAATGCCAGGGGGACAAACACAGACATACAAACATATACACACACATACATATATATATATATACATATATACGACAGGCTTCTTTCAGTTTACGTCTACCAAATCCACTCACAAGGCATTGGTCGGCCCGGGTCTATAACAGAAGACACTTGCCCAAGATGCCACGCAGTGGGACTGAACCCGGAACCATGTGAGCAAGCTACTTACCACACAGCCACTCCTGCGCTGTTGTTGTTTTACTTTCAATTCATGGTCTCAGATCAAATCACTTGCCTCTCGATTACACTTAGGAAAATTATATTTTTAGAAATGTGAACCACCCCCACCAAAAAACAAAAACATAAACAAACAAAAATAAAAATAAAACAAAATAGAAAACACTCAAATGTATTGTTTTAGTCTACAGTTAATTTAAATAGCGTCTAGTCAATGATGTCATGCGATGATCTATTTTTAGAATACAATAGTTTTTATAACTGTCTGTGCATATTATTATTTCTACCGTAATTATCTCATCGCTACTACTGCTAATTAAGTGGATTTAATTTTATTTAGATTTAATTAATAATACTGTAACAGGTGCAGAGTTCTCTCCGTACTTGACAAACTAACGTTGTCTTTCCCTCATCGCATAATTTAAATTTGCATTACTCTTTTACTCTTTTACTCTTTTACTTGTTTCAGTCATTTGACTGCGGCCATGCTGGAGCACCGCATTTAGTCGAGCAAATCGACACCGGCACTTATTCTTTGTAAGCCCAGTACTTATTCTATCGGTCTCTTTTGCCGAACCGTTAAGTGACGGGGACGTAAACACACCAGCATCGGTTGTCAAGCAATGCTAGGGGGACAAACACAGACACACACACGCATATATATATACATATATACGACAGGCTTCTTTCAGTTTTTGTCTACCAAATCCACTCACAAGGCATTGGTCGGCCCGGGTCTATAGCAGAAGACACTTGCCCAAGATGCCACGCAGTGGGACTGAACCCGGAACCATGTGGTTGGTTAGCAAGAGATACTTACGACTAAAAAAATATTAACGTTGACTTAATAGAAATAGAAACTTGGCGTTAACATACATTTCTATACTGATTTCTAAATGTATGTAGTCCTCTAGTGTCACTTGTAGTACTGCATTAAGATTTTATGATTGACGAGCGAATGTGTAAAAGTGTGTAGTCTATTTTATTTTATTCCATCTATTTATTTTTTATTCCTTCTGTTCTCTCTTCTCTTTACTTTACTTTACTTTTACTTGTTTCAGTCATTTGACTGCGGCCATGCTGGAGCACCGCCTTTAATCGAGCAACTCGACCCCAGGACTTATTCTTTTGTAAGCCCAGTACTTATTCTATCGGTCCCTTTTGCCGAACCGCTAAGTGACGGGGACATAAACACACCAGCATCGGTTGTCAAGCAATGCTAGGGGGACAAACACAACGCACAAACACACACACGCATATTATATATATATATATATATATATATATTATATATATATATATATATTATATATATATATATACATATATACGACAGGCTTCTTTCAGTTTCCGTCTACTAAATCCACTCACAAGGCTTTGCTTTTATTTATTTATTTATTATTTATTTTTGCTTTCCCTTTTTCTTTCTTTTCAACATAAAAGGTCCTGTTCTCCATTTGTTTTATACAAGACTTCACGGTCCCCTGGCCGTGCTGTCTTAAATTATAACAGGGAAAACTGGAAATAAAAAAAAGTTAATTATATATATAAAAAAAATCGCAACCAATTAAAAAAATTGAGCTCATTGTAACCTTATCTCGTAATTTTTATGTTACAGAGTTGTCATCCGCAAAAACTTTCAGACACTTTAGCAATATTCTTAGTATTTAATTTAAATGAAGTTGACAGAGTTTCCATATTCTCATCTGTATTCTCATCTGTATTCTCACCTTGCTCTTTTTCTAACAGAATTTAGTTTCTTGGTAGATAAACATTCTCTATGGGACACTAACAACGCAGCCACACCATTCTCTAATGATTTCTTCAAACTCCACATCATTTGAAGGCGTCACAATATCTTTCTGAATTTGATGTAGACTTACTTCTTGTGGAAAACATGTAAAGTCACGGATACAATCTCTCTTTTACTCTTTTACTCTTTTACTTGTTTCAGTCATTTGACTGCGGCCATGCTGGAGCACCGCCTTTAATCGAGCAACACGATCCCGGCACTTATTCTTTGTAAGCCCAGTACTTATTCTATCGGTCTCTTTTGCCGAACCGCTAAGTGACGGGGACATAAACACATCAGCATCGGTGTCAAGCAATGCTAGGGGGACAAACACGGATGCACAAACACACACACACACACACACACACATATATATATATATATATTATATATATATATATATATATATATATATATAATATATATATATATATATAATATACATATATACGACGGGTTTCTTTCAGTTTCCGTCTACCAAATCCACTCACAAAGCTTTGGTCGGCCCGAGGCTATAGTAGAAGACACTTACACAAGGTGCCATGCAGTGGGACTGAACCCGGAACCATGTGGTTGGTAAACAAGCTACTTACCACACAGCCACTCCTGCGCCTATATATCTGGCCATATATTTTTCTAAAGGACATTCAGAATTAAGAATTTTATTTAATTCCTTGACCCAGCTACGGTATTCATCTTATTTCATCTCTCATACTGAAATTCTTCCAAAAGTCTCCAAGAGTAGGTTTATGCTCCCTGTCAATTGCATTCATAAGTTTTCTGAAAGTTCTCAGATAATACGCCTTGAAGTATGTTATCACATCTTGATCCATTGGCTGAAGGAATGAAAATTCTAGCTGGTATATACTTCCAAAAAAGTGCAATTTCATCAACATTTCATACTTGCTCTAATATGTAGCCCCCTTAGTAATAAATTTCTTCAGCCGTCCCGGATCATTAGTAACTATCTCTGTATCAAACTCTGTTTCAACACATGCAGCTTCACAAATCCTTTTTAAGTTGTGCAAATTCAAGCACTTTGTAAAACTTTCAAACCGACCTTTACTTGCCAGAAAAGGTTTTGCACAATAAACTTCACTTTTCTTTTTCTGAAAATCATTATACAAACTGTTATTGTGGTTTTTAAAATTACCATCGTGATTATCAGCACATTATATCTAATTTGACCCTCGGTCCAAGAACAATTTATTTTAAACGTCGCATTGGTTCTATGTGGAAAATAAGGTTCAAGCAGTTAAAAGAGCAGCCTGTTGAGCATTACTTTTACTTTTATTGCGGACATTACAAGCTTTAATGTTTTGGCTATGTGGTTATTTTCTACTGCATCAAGTTTTTTTTTTTAAATCACTGTGTGTAATATCCCGTGTAATCACTTTACGGTTCCTTTGCGCACTACTGCCTTCAGCTCCACTCGATGGCTTCCTTCCATACAGCTCAAGTTTTTAAGTAAATCCCACAGCGGCGGCAATCAAATTTATAACAAATGTTTGGTAAAAAAAAAAAATTAAAAATAGGACCAGGAAAGAATTATTTGGTGAAAGCAAAAAATTGTTTTATTCGAATGGAAATGAAAAGATGAAAGGCTGAATGAATGAGATGGGAAGAAGTACTGTACAATTAATTAGTTGAAGGGCTACCATGTTCGTGGGCCCTTTGCTCCTTGACTTGAACCTCTGGCTTGAGCCATAAAACTCCACAATCTACTCATGTTTACACACATGCACAATCTGTTACATTGACACACAACATATGTAGATACAGACATTGCAGTCGTGCTGATACTATTATTGTTTCCTATTTGCTGTTGCTGATGACGGTAATGGTGTTGGCAAGGATATTACTGGTGGTGGTGGCAATCATATTGCTCTTACTAATAGTCTCTTGCTATTTAGTCTGAAGTTAATCCTCATTGACCTAAGATCAAAGATATTTCATTTAATTTTAAAACACCCAAGCGTGCCACATTATCTCATATTATTTTAAATGGAGTAACTTATCTTGTTCATACCATTGTTATTGCTGTCGCTGGTTATTAAGGAGTTGTGTGTGTGTGCGTACGCACACACACACATACACGCACACACACACACACACACACACACACACACTCACACATACATACACATACGTCAAGGGCGCGCAGGATTCTCAAATTTGACTACTGTTTAACTGTAGCCTATAGTGGGATTTCGCTGAACATGTACAAAGAGAAACAGGTTGGTGCAACGACGCATCCTTGCTTAAAACCCCTAGTGATGGGAAACACGTCTTCTGTGAGGATGAGGCGATTGAGTAGGATACGGGCGAAGATCTTACTTGCAATGCTCAGAAGTGACATGTCCCGATAGTTATTGCAATCCTCTCTGTCTCCCTTCTTCTAGATGGTGTGGAGAGTCGCATCGCGGAAGTCGTTCGGCGGGTGTCTTGCTTTCCCAGATCGTGAGGATAATGAGCATCAGATGATTTCTCAGTTCAGGACACCCGTGCGTAAAAAACTCAAAGGAAATGTTGTCTGGTCTTGGCGCTTTCCCCGGCTTCATGCGCGCAAGTGCCTTGATGAACTCATGGCGTGAGGGCGGCAGGGACATCCAATGGCGGATGGGGAACTGTGGGGTGGTTTTGAGGTGATCGTCAGGAGTGCCTGAGCGGTCGTTAAGAAGGTACTCGAAATGGGACTTCAAGCGATCGAGGATTCTCTGGGTGTCGGTTATCGTAGTGCCAGCTGCGTTCTTCAGGCCGCCCACTGATGACCTTGTGGGGCCGAAGATCTCCTTGGTTGCGGCATAGAAGCTGCGCAAGTTTCATTGGTCCGCGAAGTTTTGCGTCTCCTCTGCTTTCCTCTGCTACCCGATGTTCTGAGCTTCTCGAATTCCTCGCTGGCTTTCCGCTGATGCTTGCTGGGGTTTCCGTTTGTTCTCCGCAGCGGCATGGTTCTCGAGGACTAGGCGCGTCCGGAGTTTGCCTTCAATAAGACGGGAGATGGTTTCATCATTCTCGTCAAACCAGTCTTGGTCCTTCTTCCGGGCAAAGCCGATTGTCTCCTCGGCGGCAGCGGTCTTGGCTTCACGAAGGCTCGTCCACTGGAGGTTGGCTCTGGGAGGTCCACCAGGTGTCTCACAATGGATTACCTGAAGTCTTGGGATGCCTGTGAGTTACGGAGTTTGGCGCAGTCGAAGCGTCGGCAAGGTATGTTTGCTGAGACCCGCTTTGCTGGGCAGCGAATCTTGATGTCAAGGTAAAAAAAAAGAAGGCCGTGATCCGTCCAGCAGTCATCTGCACCAGGCATGGAGCGGGTGATGCGTACATATCGTCTGTCCCTTGATCTTGTCAGAACGTAGTTGAGGATGTGCCGGCGTTTAAACCGTGGGTGTTTCCGGGTCGTTTGTTGTTGGGTAGGGAGACGACAGTACGTAATATTGTACGGCGTTATTTCCAAGGGAAGTAAGTATAGAAGAGTTAAGTCCCTTGCAAAGACGTCGCTATCATTTAGTGCTATTTAGTCCAGAAATGGTGTGTATGTATGTATGTATGTATGTATGTATGTATGTATGTATGTATATATGTATGTATGTATGTATGTGTGTGTGTGTGTGTGTGTGTGTGTGTTTGAAAGAGAGAAAGAGCGAGGGAGAGAGAGAAAAAAGGAGACGGAGAGAACGCCAGAGAGAATGAGAGAAAGAAACAAATAAAAAAATAGATAAAGGAGAGTTAGAAAGTGAGAGAGAGAGAAAAAGAGAGAGCGAGAGAGCGGGAGAGGGAGAATCAGAGAAAGAAAAAAAATAAAGAAAAAGTTAAAGAGAAAGAAAGGAGAGAGAGAGAGAGAGAGAGGAGAAAGAGAGAGAGAGAGAGAGGACTGTAGGCAGCTCTAACTGAATAAACATGTTCTAACTTCATATGCCGCCTTATAAATAAATATCGATGTTCAAAGCTTCAGTGAGATTGCGTTTGTGGTTGTCCCATGTCACCATTTAACAACCAATGTTGGTTTGTTTACGTCCGCATAACTTAGCGGTTCGACAACGATTGCGACAGAATAAGTACCAGGCTTAAAGACTAAGTGCTGCTGGCGGGGTTTATGCGTTCGACTAATCCCGTCAAGGAAGTGCAACGACCGAAACGATTAGAAAGTAAAAGATAAGCAAACGTGGTAAATATTAATCCATCCGTCATCCCTGCCTACAATTCCTGGGGGAGGGGCATAAGGGTGGGGGCTGAATCCTCAGGTGATTCCTCCATCAGAAGCAACTGATTAATTATCTTATCATAGATAACGGAGTGGAGGCGAAATGGCCCAGTGGTTAGGGCAGCTGACTCGCGGTCGTAGGATCGCGGTTTCGATTCCCAGACCGGGCGTTGTGAGTGTTTATTGAGCGAAAACACCTAAAGCTCCACGAGGCTCCGGCAGGGATGGTGGTGATCCCTGCTCTACTCTTTCACCACAACTTTCTCTCACTCTTACTTCCTGTTTCTGTTGTACCTGTATTTCAAAGGGCCGACCTTGTCACTCTCTGTGTCACGCTGAATATCCCCGAGAACTGCGTTAAGGGTACACGTGTCTGTGGAGTGCTCAGCCACTTACACGTTAATTTCACGAGCAGGCTGTTCCGTTGATCGGATCAACCGGAACCCTCGTCGTCGTAACCGACGGAGTGCTTCTTTTTTTAAAAATTACAACGGAAATACCGAAATTTAAAATCAATAACAGTTGGCATAACACTGCTAAGACTCTCAACTACAAAGCTAAGCAGTCCAGAAACAAGCAGAGACAAGATCTCCGGCTTCACAATGAAGCCGGTTATATTTCGGAATTTCCGTCTCCGAGAGGGATATCAAAAACAAAGACTAGGTGCTTCTCACTCCCATCTGTTGGATGGCCGTTAATTCTACTGATTTTACCCATCCTTTAACAGGTTTTGTTTTTCGCCCCGGAGAATATCTGTTTATTACCCACAAGGGGCTAAACATAGAGGGGACAAGCAAGGACAGACAAACGGATCAAGTCGCTTACGTCGACCCCATTACGTAACTGGTACTTAATTTATCGACCCCGAAAGGATGAAAGGCAAAGTCGACCTCGGCGGAATTTGAACTCAGAACGTAACGGCAGACGAAATACGGCTACGCCTTTCGCCCCGGAGAATGTCCAATGAAAATCACTCTCCTTGCCAAGCAGACTTGGGAGGGGTATCGGTTTAGTAGCCGACGGACCGACTATGTAACTGGTTGTACTGGTTTACATGCTACTAATAGTACCAAGATTGATCTGGCATAAAATCCTTCCTTCCTTCCTTCCTTCCTCCCTTCCTCCCTTCCTCCCTTCCTTGCTTCCTTCCTTGCTTGCTTCCTTCCTTCCTTCCTTCCTTCCTTCCTTCCTTCCTACCTTCCTTCCTTCCTTCCTTCCTTCCTTCCTTCCTTCCTTCCTTCCTTCTTTGCTTGGTTGCTTCCTTCCTTCCTTCTTTGCTTGGTTGCTTCCTTCCTTCCTTCCTACCTACCTACCTTCCTTCCTTCCTTCCTTGCTTGCTTGCTTGCTTCCCTCCCTCCTTCCTTCCTTCTGTCCTTCCTTTCTTTCTTCCTTCCTTCCTCCCTCCTTCCTTCCTTCCTTCCTTCCTTCCTTCCTTCCTTCCTTCCTTCCTTCCTTCCTTCCTTCCTTCCTTCCTTCCTTCCTTCCCTCCCTCCTTCCTTCCTTCCTCCCTTCCTTCCTTGCTTCCTTCCTTCCTTCCTTCCTTCCTCCTTCCTTCCTTCCTTCCTTCCTTCCTTCCTTCCTTCCTTCCTTCTTCCTTCTTCCTTCCTTCCTTCCTTCCTTCCTTCCTTCCTTCCTTCCTTCCTTCCTTCCTTCCTAACTTCCTTCCTGCCTTGCTTGGTTGCTTGGTTGCTTGGTTGCTTGCTTCTTTCCTTCATTCCCACTTATCTACATACATACATACATATATATGCAAGACTTTTCTCAAGTTCCAAATGTGAATTTGTCTATGTTAACTACATCCCAAAGATGGAGCCTTGTCTCTTTGTTGGAAACTGGTTGCCTCCTCAGTGGAAGATTTATAATAATTTAAAAAGAGGAAGGAAGACATACATACATACATACATACATACATACATGATGGCTGCCCCCTCATTATCGAGTATGGCCATTGCACGAAGCTCAACTGTTATTGGTGCTGTGATCGAATCTGATTTTTATTTGCTTTTTAAGGCTACAGCCAGCAATTCAGTTGAGACTCACAGCACCATCAACAATTATGAACAATGTTATCGTGCAATGCCTGTGCAAGAAGATTTTTTTTAAAGTAAGGAAAGGCTGTGCACTGAATCAATCCCACTCACTAAACAACAGCAGCCATAATCCGAAAAGAAGAACAAGTCGACATCACCGGTAACCACTGAGCCGCAGATTTTATGTCGGAGTTATCCCAGTTACCCGAGTTACCTTCTCCTACATACATACATACATACATACATACGTACGTACGTACGTACATTGCTAGTAGTACTACGATTGATCTGACATAAAATTCCTTCCTTCCTTCGTGCCATAGTAAATGGATATCCGTCGGTCTCCACGGTGCAAATTCACTTACTCGAATGACTGAATTATCTGCCCTTGTATTTTAAATGTTGCTGCTGAGTATTCTATAGATGTGTTCCATTTTACATAATTTTAAAACAGAAGCAGCATGGCACAATGTGTGACAAGATTCTACCTTTGAATTACTGGTACATTCCATCCGACAGTTTTCCATACGGTTTCCACCTACCCACCTCCACTCACAGGGCTTGGATCCGATATGTGCTTCCCTCAGAAAATTTGATACATATTCCGTAAACTTAAGTAAAGTGAAGCAATCTAGAAATATGTATCTCATAGAAAATTCCCGTCCCTATCACTCCATAAATATATTGTTCAGTAATTTATTAAGTTCTCAGTTCTTCTTTTATTATGGGGCAAAAACTTCATTGTTGACACCGTTAATCGCTATTAAAGTGATTTTGTCGTAAACAAAGTAATGTCAAGGGAGATAACTCTTGACTTATTGCAAATTTATTCTTAACGACGTCCTGATTTTTGGCTTTTGAATTTTCAAAACGCATGCAACCTTATTTAGAAATGTAGCTTGGTATATATATATATATATATATATATATATATATATATATATATATTATATATATATATATACAAAGAAGTAAATCACAGCAATTTGTCAATATTTTACGCTTTCAGTAAATTGAAAAAAATATATATGCTTATTTGTCGTTTAAATACGAATGCTTGTTTCCTTGTTGTAATAATTCAGAAATTTCGCACTGGCTGCATTTAATCCGAGAGTGGATCTGTGTATTTCCTTAATCTACTGAGAATCAAAATGTGTGTGAAATAACCTTTCAATGTATTTGTCCATAGTAGTTAGTAAGTAACTATGACGAAACGAAATGTACAGGCTGTGTTAATATCGACTGCCAGTGGAGATAACTCTTTACCTATTTTTAACATTTATTCCAATGTTCGCTTTATTTTTTTTTAATGTTGTGGGTAGAAAATTACAGAAAAGAAGAATTGATATATTGAGTAAATGATGCAAATAATAAAATATGAAATTTGTTAAAATAAAATCTCATGATTTACTATCGTAGTCAACGTCCACGGAGCCGCTCTCCGGCTATCTATCTGCGGCTTTATATAGCTATGGTAAGACCTTACCTGGAATTTGCATCACCGGTCTGGAACCCCTATCTTGCCCAGGATGTTAATCGTCTGGAAGCCATTCAGCGACGTGCAACCAAAAGAATACCCTCCATCAGGCATTTGCCATATTCTGAACGCCTTACTTCCCTGGGCATGGACACGTTGAAACTCCGACGTCTGGCAGTTGACTTGGCAGACACCCATAAAATTATTAACCATCTTACAAACAATAACTCTGAGCACCATTTCAAACTCCACCCGTCTAACACCCGTGGACATGTTTACAAAGTCAGAAAACAGCACAGCTCCCATGACTTTCGGAAACATTTTTTCACGCTGAGAGTTGCTGAAGCATGGAACAAGCTGCCAGCATCAGTTGTTAGTTGTCGGAGCACTGCGTCCTTCAAAACTTCCATGCTTTCTGAGATTCGCCAACACTACACCTGATTTTCTCCCCTCCATACACACACAAGCATGTATCTGACTCATACATTGTTCACTTTCCAGACATTTGTGCATTACTACATATGCTTTACACGCACTTTCTGACAAGTTGTGGTGCACCTGAGCACTGTATACAATAATTTCATCATTATTTATTATTATAAATCAGCAAAATTATAAATCTTTTAGTATGCCGTCATTCTAGAACCGTCAATTTTATTATTCTCAATGTCACCATTTACACCAGCGTGAATTGGTTTTTCAAAACTAGGAATCTTTGCAAAAATACAACGCGGTGCCGGCGATGGAATATGAACTGCCAACTCTGTAACTGCTAGCCTGTTACTCTATCGACACAACTAGTTGCGGCTCACGAAAACTAAAATGGAAACAACGCCTTAAAAAAAAAAATCAAAGGCCAAAAACAAAGAAAAAACCCAAACAAATTGGAAAATGACTAATATACCGTTGCTTGCTTGAGTAATAACTGAAAACGTCACTCGCTTTAACAACACCAGCTGAATGATGGGTGCCTTTAGAAGTGTTCACATTGTTGGAAGCATTCAATTATCCATTCACACACTACAAAAGCCCCAACGCAAAACTGGCAGCAAGTATAATACTGCTGTCGGATAGCAGTAGGTGAAATCTGAAGGTGGACGAGTGTTATACTGTACCCAACTTCGTTCGTAACAGAATATTAAGACCGACCCAGCGACTTGTCCCCACCGTATTCCGACAATGCCTCCTCCACTTCCGCAGCTGTGATCGGCCCTTCATAAAACTTCGCCTCCCTCTCCGAGAGGTGAGGTAAACCGGCGAAGAAGTCCGCGAGGTCCTTCCTACGCTACGGCCCATGCCACCCGAAATGCTCGTGTAAGGCCGTATACATCTACTCGGGTTCAGTTACTGTTTGCCCCTTTTTGGTTCGTCAAAGACCTTAATGTGACATTATTACCAGGCTGAGACCCTACAACATGAGCCCATCCGGTAGAGTTGGTACCCTCTTGGCCCATTGCACGTATCTTTGCTCTGACTCTGCAGCCTTCGTGTTTAGCCTCGAGGTGATGGTTAAGCGCCGTTCTCGCGGTCGACACTGTGGAAGCAGAGCCAGATCTCATTGCCTCCTCTAAAGCGTTCACTAAGTCCCTCTCTGCACTATTTGTATTCTTAGCTAACTCCCTACTAAATCTAATCAACTCTTTTTTATGGCTCTTTTGAGGGTATACCATCATTTGTTATTAACAATGGTCCCTGTCAATGCCCCCATCACTAACTGCCTAATCCGACACTTGTAGGCTTCACAGGTCAGTAGCGACTTATTTAGCTTCCAGTAGCCGGATCCCCGTCTAGTCATGCTATCTACGTCCAGTTTTTGATCCCTGTAGCTGACAATGGTTAACTATGGACACCTAGCGGCGAGGCTTTCGCCGCGAGCGCGCAACCTCGGCATGTTCTCACCAAGTTTTCGATATCTCGGTTCATAGACGGCCAATAGACATAACTTCTAATCAGAACCTTTGTCCTTGCCATTTCTAGATATCCGTTGGGAAATTATTGCAATGCACCTTTTTGTGATGTAGTTGGAACTACCACTCTTTGAGCATACATCAGAATATCGTCGCGAATTGAAAAACTACTGGCATCTGAATTTTTATTCTGTTTATTTTTTAAAGCTCTTTTATTTTCGTAATGATGGAAGCACTCCGTCGGTTACGACGACGAGGGTTCCGGTTGATCCGATCAACGGAACAGCCTGCTCGTGAAATTAACGTGTAAGTGGCTGAGCACTCCACAGACACGCGTACCCTTAACGTAGTTCTCGGGGATATTCAGCGTGACACAGAGAGTGACAAGGCCGGCCTTTTGAAATACAGGTACAACAGAAACAGGACGTAAGAGTGAGAGAAACTTGTGGTGAAAGAGTACAGACGGGATCACCACCATCCCTGCCGGAGCCTCGTGGAGCTTTAGGTGTTTTCGCTCAATAAACACTCACAACTCCCGGTCTGGGAATCGAATACGCGATCCTACGACCGCGAGTCCGCTGCCCTAACCACTGGGCCATTGCGCCTCCACAATTTTCGTAATATACTCATCACTTGTGCCGTCACTGGTAGTTCTTGGATAACGTTCGTCATAACACTTTTAATTTCACTTTATGCCTGCAGTCTCTTCTAGTGGTTCCATATTTTTGAGAATTAATCCCGAAAGGCAATCCGCACAACTGATTTTTTTCGATGAAATGTATTACATTTTAAAATTATAATTTAGTAATATTACACCCCAAACGTTGCAGACGGTTCGCATCATGAGACGGTGACCCTCTTTTTAGACCCATAAATCGACAGCAAAGGTCTGTTTGCAATAAAAAACCTGTGAAATTTTTTAGCTGCAAAAATAATTTCTAGGTCATCCTTTTCAATGTGACTATATCTCTTCTCTGCTGCTGTTACCGAGCGCGAAACATGAACCACTGGTTTTGTATTTCCGTCTTCGTATTTATGAAGTAGAATTGCACCTAATTCGTGCTCGAAAGCATCAGACGCTACAATGATGTCCATTTCGGGATCGTAATGTGCTCATGACAAGCCTGAGATCAGACTTTTTAAAATTTCTTCAAAAGAGTTCTGGCATTTTGTAGACCAATTCCACTTTACTTTTTAATAAGCTGTTCAATGGAGCTCTTAACTTGTGCATATTAGGAATATAGTTTTGATAATAGTTTGTCAACCCAAGAAATGCTTGTAAAGTTGGAATACTTGTCGGCGCAGGCATATTCCTTATTGCGTCTACCCTCGACAGGTCAGGATGTCTACCGCTTTTATCAATTTTGTTGCCGTAAGTCTTAATTTGGGGTAGAAAAAATTCACATTTTTCTTTACTAAAAGTGAACCCGAAAACTTAAATTTTCTTAAACACAGCTTTTATGTGTTCCATATGCTGTTCAGAAGAATAACTCTTCATCAAAATATCGTCCAAGTATGGGATTGCAAATTCACAATCAGATAACATAGTATCCATTATTTACTGGAATATTGCTGGCGTCACTTTTAATGCAAAAGGTAATTTTGTGCATCTGTACAATCCTCTGTGTATATTTATTGTCAAATACTTTGATCATTTTTCATTCACTTTTATCTGTAAATAGGCTTCAAACAGATCTAATTTGGAAAACATTTTCCCACCATTTAACTTAACAAAAAAAAATTTCCTCTGCAGTCGGGAATAGATGGTGGTATGTTTTTAAACACTCATTCAATCCTGCTGAGAAATCGGCACACAGCCTAATCATTTTTTTTGTCAAAATACGTACTGTGGGTGCTGCCCACTTCGAGCAATTAACCATTTTGATAACTCCACTCTTTTCGAGTCTGTCCAACTCTTCATTTACGGTTTCAATTGCTGCGAACGGTACTTTTCTGTTGGCTTCAAATACAAGTACTTGGAAATAAGCTTCCGTCTTTCTACATAGACCTAAATCATCTGATAACACTTGCGGGAACATTTTTTCAATTTTTTTCTTCAATTCTTCCGAAGACTTGTTTTTAACGGGACAACCATTTCTGTTATTGCATTAAAGATTTATGAGGAAGTGCCATAAGTCTAACCAATTTGTGCCAAACTGATTAATTGTATTATCCATAACGAATAATTTTGCTTCGCGTGTCTCTGCTCGAAATGTGACGTCGATACATGTTTTGCCCACGAAATGTAATTTATCGCCCGTTACACCACGCGCTATTTTCGCTGTTTTACGTAATCTCGGTTTACCAAATTTCCCCCCAGTATCCTCATTTACAATCGAGATGTTACTACCTTTGTCTAACTGTAATTTGGTATTCACATCATTGATTTTACGTGCACGAATTTTCTTGTTTTTATGTTGCAATCAATCTTCGCTGAAAGCTCCTTAGAGCTTTCTGCGTTTGAGCCTCGTAGTCTTGTTCTACAATGGAAAATCCTATATCCCAGCTTCTGACAACAGTATCAGTTTTTGTTTTTAAACGGACAATCCTTTTTGTAGTGTAGGCCTCCACAACCATAACACGGTTGGGGCCAGACACTTTTCTTTGATTGTACTTCCCGGGACGACACATTTGAATTTTGCAGAGTCTTTATCTTGTATTTTTTCACATAATATTTAAAATTTACCAAAGTTTGACATTCTTCTGAGATATTCTGTAGAGATAAATCCTGGTACACTCGCTCCATTTTCAAGGGAATCCATGCCCAAATTTCTCTATCTTCGGGTGTTATAAGTTCTTGCACGAAAATAGGTGTTTTGAACATATCCTGAGTGAGATACTTGAGTTTGAAATATTCGCACATACGGTCGACTACACCGGCGTAGGTGATAAAATCCTCCTCCTCATTTTTTGCTAAGTTCCAACATTCCATTCTGGTGTTGAATAATGAACTTCTATCACCAAAAAGTTTTGAAAGCAGTTCCATGGTTTCTTGGAAACCAATCTCACTTTTTTGGTAGAAAAAAGTTACAGTAACGTTCATGTTCGTCAGGAGCTACCTTGCGTAGTAAAAGACCTTACTTTCTGCTCCTCCGACCATGATTTGCACTAGTTGCTAAAAATGTCCTCGTATCTCCTATAATAGGCGGGAAACGTAATACCCACCTCCGGATTATGCGTAAATTCAGAGATTGGATTAGTCACGCCATCCAGCGTAAACGAGCTTACTGGATTTTCGGACTTCGCCGACTGTAACTCAATTAATTGCTGTTGTTATTGTAGTATTTGTTCTTGCAACTCCTGTAGTTGTTCTTGTTGTTTCTCTTGAAGCTGTACTACTGTGGCCAATAGGTTTTTAATGACGCAGAAATTGTCAAACAACCAATGTGAGTTTCGAACGACCCTCGTCGCCAGATGTTATATCCTTATGGATAAACGAATATACTGCAACAGTGTAATAACAATATAATCGAAACAAACAGTAGTAACCACACGGAATGTAACAATAATCTTTTTTAGAAACCAAGCAATCCAACACGTTAACTCGAACTGTAAACTTTGAACTCCAGCTTTGAACTATCAACACTCGAACTGTGGAACTAGCACGGACTCTTTTCTTTATTAAAGCACTCAGGCTTGTTCACAGAGGAGACCTCACAAGGACATACAGAACACCACAGTGGGGACAAAAAACACAGAACGAACGAATGAAAGAGGAACAATAATAAATGAAGATGAAATGGCTGCATACTCCCCACTCGCAAGCAGTAACATTTAAATGTTTTAGTCTAACGTTTTAAAACCATTTTTTTTTCTTTTTTTTTCCTTTGTGCATCTGTTTTACAGTCATTAGAATTTCAAACATTTCCTTTTTTCCTTTTTGCCATTTTATGTAAGGCAGTAGGTCCTCATAGTCAATTACTGGCGGCAAGTCGTCGAACTCCACGCGTACTCCTGTTGGGTCTATCCTATCTCCAAACAATTTTCTCAGTCTTGCACATCTCTCTTTGTCAATTACAATTGCCTTGGTACTCTCTGGATAATATTCCGTTGTTAGCTTCAATCTTATTACCGACTTCATTTTAGTTATCTTTTTTCAATATCCGTGCTTTTCGAATATGTCACCATGTGCCATTTATTTTTCGGTTCCTTTTTTTTGTTACTTGTTCTTGCAATCTCACTTTATTTTTCACATTGGCTTCCCTTGTTGATGTTGGAGTCTCCTGCTGTGCATCTTCCCGTTTATTTTCCTTTCTTTTCTTTAGTGGACTCTTTGGCGGTGCGTCCACGTTTTCCGTCTTTTTCTTTTTCTTATTTACCACAGTATATTCCAACTTCTCCGAACACTTCTCACTTACTGGGACCGTCTCTTCGCCACTCTACCCCCGCTCAGCACCTTGCTGCTTCTCATCTACTACCGTACACTCCTCCTCCACCCTCTCCGAACACATCTCACTCACTGGGACCGTCACTTCGTCACTCTGCTCCCGCTCGGCACCCTGATGCTCCAGTTCCTCTATACCTTTATCGTCTTTCTGGGGACACCTTGCTCTCATGTGTCCCCTTACTCCACACTGGTAACAGGCTGGAGGTCTTCCCTCCACCACTGCTCTCATTTTCACATCCTCCGGCAGTATCACCTCCTCCGCTATCTTGTGCAAGTCTTGTAAACTGACTTGGATGGCCACCTCTAGGCCGTATCCCCAGCAGTTTACCTCTTTCGTCCTTGTTACTTTTAAAACTTTTGCGTCTTCCTCCCTATTATACATAACTGCTGCTACCAGCCACACCTTCTCTATCTCCGGAGGTACTCTGCCAATCCTTACCCTGGCCACTCGTTTGTCACAGTAAGTTGGCAGAAGTATCCACTCTGGTGTTCTTAGCGTCACAGTGGAATGGTTTCTCCCTTCTTGTTCGCTAGCGAACCTTACCTTCACTGTTCCGTATCTTCTCCATTTGGTGTAGAAAGTTGTGAGGCTTTTTACCTCCTTCAGCCATTTCTCTATGGCCTCTACTGTAGATATTTCTATTCTTTTCGTTGCTGTGGACAACGTTCTATATACCACTGTCCGCTTCGTTACACTAGCTGTAAAATCTTGCGGCGGGTTCAACCTCAAACTGGTTTCCTCCTTCTCGATCAGTCCGTTGAACTCCTTTAACTTCCTTTGCTCCATCTTCACCTCTCGAACCTGTTATACGTCTGCAGTTAAACTTCTTCCAGTGGCTGAAACACAGCTGCCGGCTGGAACTGGTTCGCACTCCATTCTTCCCTCTTCCTCTACTTCACCCACAAATGGGGAAGAGAACAAACACAAAATCACTGCAAAAAACAGCAACTAACTATTCAACAATTCGATTCAACAGTTAGGTTCACCCTTACGGGAGACCTTCAACAACTGATAAACAATACGACTCACGTCTAACAGGGATCAAAAAATGATTAAACTGACCAGAAAAAACTAGCATGAACTACGTCACTTACTCAGACCGGTACTTTTTATACGTAGTGGTCCAGTCCATTCTCGCCAGGGGGCGTCGTACTCTCACACAACAAATGTATTAAATACCACACTATATTTGTATTGAGTCCTGTAATTCAGCACTTCTGGTGATAAATCATACACACGCACGCGCACACTCACATGCACACACACACACACATACAACAAAGAGACAGGAAAGCAGAAATTTCACAGATGATTTACTATTTGATTGCTTTCTACAGCTGTTTCAACTCAGAGGATAAAACATCATCAATTATATAATATCTTACCTAATTAATTCATTAAAAAAATAAATATGTGTTCTCCTTTTTCTCGGGATAAAAAGTAAAAAAAAACGGAAATGAAAATGCTGCAACTGCTTTCAGTAGCATTATTTTGATTAATCATATATTTTAGTTACCTAATTATAGAAGTGATGATGTTTTTACTGTATCTATTGAAACAGCCGTAGAGAACTAATACGTTATAAGCCATCTGTGAAATTTCTATTCTCCAACCTTTCTATTGTTTCAAATACGCTGCGTTCAACCATCGCTTTAGAAGGGTTCTTCATATACATGCAAATCTATTTCACCAACATTTATCGCAGAGAAGTAATGGATTAGAGTTTAACACGGTGTTAGTAAATGAGCTCATAAAAACCGTTGATATATTTTACGATATTAGTGCTACTTCTATGTCATATTTGTGTGTGTGTGTGTGTGTGCGTGTGTGTGTGTGTACACACACATATATATAGGAGAAAAATTTTATAGTCACTAAATGTGACTGAGGGTGCCGAAGTACCTATATTGCTAGAAATAAGAGTTAAAACTCTTAAAGCTGCAAGAAGAGCACAATACATATACACTGACAGGAGAGGTAACCGCCCCATGACTGTCTCTAGAATTAGTAGACTAGACTAGTTTTGTCTATTTCGTTGGCATCATCAGTAGTGACTACTGGAACAGTTGATATTTTGGCTAAATCCATTTGCATGTATACATTTCCCCCACATAAATGTATAGTTGATTTAGCGAAATGCTAACGCGTACATTAAAAATTAATATAATACCAATATAATACCATAAAGGAAAAATTTCATCGTCACGAAATGTGACTGAGGGTATCGAAACACCTATATTGCTAGAAATAAGAGTTAAAGACTCTTAATGCTGCAAGAGTACAATATGTATACACTGACAGGTGAGATGACCTTTCAGGTTATACGCAGATGCATCATGCCTAAAGATACATTGTGATGTCATGAAACATGCCAGGAATTAACATAACACAATTCATATTCAGCGTTGATGATGTTACTAGTCATAAAAATATTTTCGAAACTGTTTACGACTCACAGCAGAACGCGCAGATTACACGTCATTACACCACTTCGTTTTCAAAATGAAATTGGCGGACAGGAGCAACGTGAAATGAAGCATTTTGCTCAAGAACACAACGCATTGCCCGGTCCAGGAACGAAACCACAGTCTTACGATCACGAATCCAACACTCTAACCACCAAACCACGCGCTTCTGCTATTAGGACAAAGACTACTGCGTTATTTACCTAAGTTCTTCTCAAAGTAAATAGTGCAGTAATCTATGTCCTAACACAACATCCACGTGAAGCTGGAGACAAAGATTACTTTCATACATACATACACACACACACATACATACATACATACATACATACATACATACATACATATATATATATATATACATACATGGATATATATATATATATACATACATGTATATATATATATATATATATACATACATGTATATATATATATATTATACATACATGTATATATATATATATATATATATATATACATACATGTATATATATATACATATATACATACATGTATATATATTATATACATACACACACATATATATATATATATATATAATATACATACATGTATATATATATATATGTGTGTGTGTGTGTATACACATTGATACACAGTTACATATGCACATAATTAAATACATGCATACGTATATGTGTATATATGTGTGTATGTGTGTGCACGTGTGTGTATACTTACAAACATATACATATATGCATACATACACGCACACACATATACACACACACACATATATATATATATATATACATATATGTATACATACACGCACACACATATACACACACACACACATATATATATATATATACATATATGTATACATACACGCACACACACACACACACCACACACACACACACATATATATGCATACGTACACTCACACACATATGCTTAGCAATATTCCTTTCTCTTTCTCATCTCATTAATCTGCTTACCACATTTTCTCTTTTTACAACAAACTCTTTTCTTACGTCTTGTCTCTACCTGATCCCTTGCTGCGGTTTCCATGTTGTTATCCGTGTAGCAGCAGCAGTAGCAGTAGTAGTAGTAGTAGTAGTAGTAGTAGTAGTAGTAGTATAGTAGTAGTAGTAGTAGCAGTAGTAGCAGTTGTTGTGGTTGTTATTGTTGCTGTTGATGCCTTTTGATGTGTTATTCTCTTATGCTTTCATTGTAAGTTTTAATGTCAATGAATAAAAAGCGAAAAAAAAAAAAAACAGAAAAAAAAGAAAGAAAGAGAAAGGGTTAGAGAAGGAGAAAACAAAAGAGAAGGGAAATAATATATTACTCCATAAAGTGAGAGTCGGCATATACCATGCTCGGTTGCTCAAGGAAATGGAGTTTGGTAACTGAGAGATAAGGCTGAATAGAGTTACAGAAGTTTGTGAATTGAACGATGAAATACGACAGAAGTGGTGCAGGAGAAACTGTAAAAATAGCACCTATAGACAGAGCATACGATTGAACTATTTAGATGTAAATATTTTGTCGTTGTTGTTGTTGTTTAAATAACAACTCAATCCTATCCAGCACACTTTTCACGAAAGATGTTACAGCCGAAATCATTCTGTCTATATGTGTATCGTGGACGCACTGTTCAATGAATGGCAGACTTAATAAGTCGCCTTGTTTAACACCACCCCCTAGTTCGCCTCACTGTGTCTTTTGTAGAATTCACTCTGTTGCAAGTATTTGAGTCAGAGTCTCTGGAACTGGTGATAATTTCTTTCTCTTCTTCCGCTATTTTCTGGTCTTTTAACATGGATCACGGGAGCTGCCTGAACAAAAATTAAATAAATGTGCTAGTCTTTATATAAGACTGTAGGATGCGATCCGAAAAAAGATTTGGCTACTTTTTTGTCGCAGATCTAGTGTCTGTAGAAAGGCTTTCTGGTTCGTTACTATGTATTGTTGCTGATGTAGGAGAAATGTGTGGAGGCGCAATGGCCCAGTGGTTAGGGCAGCGGACTCGCGGTCATAGGATCGCGGTTTCGATTCCCAGACCGGGCGTTGTGAGTGTTTATTGAGCGAAAACACCTAAAAGCTCCACGAGGCTCCGGCAGGGGATGGTGGTGATCCCTGCTGTTCTCTTTCACACAACTTCTCTCACTCTTACTTCCTGTTTCTGTTGTACCTGTATTTCAAAGGGCCGGCCTTGTCACTCTCTGTGTCACGCTGAATATCCCCGAGAACTACGTTAAGGTGCACGTGTCTGTGGAGTGCTCAGCCACTTACACGTTAATTTCACGAGCAGGCTGTCCGTTGATTCGGATCAACCGGAACCCTCATCGTCGTAACCGACGGAGTGCTAAAGGAGAAAAAAAATAGGAGAAATGTGATCAAAGTCATTACTGCTATTGTTCTTTGTCTTCTTTAAAATACTTTTTGCCAGGGAGGGAAGAGTAACGCTCTTGCTCCTTTATTATCGGAGCATCTGAAACTGGTGAGAGGAAGGGAGCAAGCGTGGAAGAGTCAAAGGGTAAAAGAGCGAAAGGGAGGAGATGATTATTAAACTAGAAGACTTGGCCTAATTGCTGACAATAGAGTGGACTCTGCCTACATCACATTAGGCACGCTAATCGTAGTTATACCCTAAAATCAACAAGATGGTTACGACTGGAATGTCTTTGATCAAAGGAATACTTCTCGATCAGTGAAGACCTGGAGTTGAATAACAATAACAACCCTAACACCATTAACATAACCATGACTAAGTAGTTCACTCTGTTAATCGCTGCACAATTCTGCGAGATCAATATGTTTCTAAAAAAAAAATTTATTAAAAACTAGCAGTATCGCCCGGCGTTGCTCGGGTTTGTAAGGGAAATAACTATATAAGCATTTTTAGAGAGTTACTTCCCTTATAGATGCCAATTCGGGCTTTCTTAGCCATTTCTGTTTTGGTGTCTTCAAGCCATGAAGTCGTTGTTCTAAAAGAATGCTGGTCTCCTTGACAACGCATTACGACGTTGATTTCCTTACACACCCTTCCCCACAGGTGCAGGTGTGAGCGTGGACGCCAACTCCGCCGCCATCGACACACGAAAAAATATGCGTTAAAATGGAAAAAAAATGATGTTAAATTATTTTTAAAATCGTAGACTCATCATAGACGCGCGCTAATACCCAGACGGGCTCGATATGAATCACGACTATAAGATACCCGAATTTGATTAAACTGCACTGCAAAATGTGGGAGTAGTTAGGAATCTAAATCGTAGGAGACAGACACTCACACAACTACAGTTTTATATATATAGATATCAGATAAAAATATTTTTTTTTAGTCAGGAGCAAAAGTATGCCCTCAAGCCTTTTCAGAGCTTTCAAGACTGATGGAAAAGAAGGAAAAAATTATGTTCAAACCAGATTCCTGGCCCTAAGTGTTTGCAACGGAATAAATGCTTCCGCTAAAGGAACTAAAGGGACCAGATAATGGTGTTAATCCAGGCGAATAAAGTAAGCATTGACCGAATTTGAACTCAAAGCACAAAGAGCTTGAATAAACAGCATGAGACATCCAGTCCCGCTAATCCCACGCTCAACATGAAAGGATGAAGGGTAAAACAGATTTCGGCCGGATTTTGAACTCAGATCGCAGAGAGTTGGAAACAAATACCACGAAATATTCCGTCCGATGCTGTAACGATTCTGTCAATTCGCCTCCCCTATTTACAGTTAATAAAAGAGAAAAACATCTGCTAAAGTGAATCTGTGTTGAAGATACGAATCAATTGAACAACCAACTGTTGAATTAGCGTACGAAGTGGCTGAGAATTCCACAGTCAAGTGTGGTGCTTATGTAATTCTCCAGTAAGCATGGTACATTGTGCGAGCAGTAGGCATGCAAAATTGCTAGAAATAAGAGTTAAAACTCTTAATGCTGCAAGAAGAGCGCAATATATATACACTGACAGGAGAGATAACCGCTCCATGACCGTCTCTAGAATTAGCAGATTGGGCCTATGAATTACAGGTATAGTCCATCTGACAGGCTTCTATATTGTTTCCATTTACTTTAGTCCATCTAGAAGGCTAGAATCAACCAGATATTATAGTAAATGCTCTCTGTTGGACAGAACCCTGGAATTCTTCGTTGTAAAGCGAGTTTTTAACCATTGAATCATTCCTGATCAAAGTTAAAGAAATACGGAGATGTACTCGCATAGCAAGTGATTTGATCTGAGATCGTG
>NC_043001.1:124969936-124978185 GCF_006345805.1 Octopus sinensis | reverse complement strand
CTACAGACCTATCTCTCTGACCTCACACATCAGCAAGGTCATGGAACGAATAGTCAGAAGGAAACTAATCACCTTCCTTGAAGAAAATGACTTGCTCTGCCTGACACCCAACATGTTTCCGACCAGGAAAAGCTGCTTAACTCAGCTCCTGCAGCACTAGACTGGGTGCTGAACAACTGCTCAACCACTCAAATGTGGAAGTCATATATCTCGACTTTCGCAAGGCATTCTATAAAGTCGATCATGGAATGATATGTCCAAGCTGCGTGATCTTGGCATAGTTGGAAAACTAGGAGAATGGCTCCATGACTTTCTGAAGAATAGAAGTCAGGTGGTAGCAGCCAATGGGGCCACTTCCATTAGCACGCAAATAGTGAGCGGTGTTCCGCAGGGCACTGTTTTGGGACCACTACTGTTCATAATGCGCCCTCTCAGACATGCCCTCAGCCACGCAGAGAGCCACGATCACAAGTTATGCAGATGATACAAAATTTCACAGGCAATACAGAACCCTGAGGACACTAAGCACCTGCAATGTGAGCTGGACGAAATATACAAGTGGGCTGAAGAATAGCATGCAGTTTAATGCTGAAAAGTTTCAAGCTTTATACTATCAGCATGCAAAACTGAATGCAATACCCAATGAATACACTGGACCCGGAGGGATTGCAATCCCAGAGGCGCAATCAGTGCGTGACCTGGGTATTCACATGAGTGATGACGCGACCTTTCATGTACATGTTGCTAAACTGACAATGAAATATAGACGGCTGGCTGGCTGGATTCTTAGAACCTTTAGAACAAGAGAACAAGAAACCTGATGGTCCTCTGGAAGACACTTGTCCTAAGCCACTTTGACTATTGCTCTCAGCTATGGTCACCATCCAGTGTCAAGTGATCACAGAACTTGAGGCGATCCACGAAGCTACACGAAGAAGATTAACCTCTGTGCAGCATATGAGCTACTGGGAGAAACTCAAGAGATTAAAGCTCTATTCCCTGGAGCGTAGACGAGAAAGATATGCCATAATAGATATCTGGAAGATCCTGGAGGTCTTGTCCCAGACTTTGGCACCGAGAGTCACACAAATGCCAGAACCGGACGCCACTGCGTAGTACCAAGGACTCCAATTTGCCATCAAGATGTAGGACAAGATATTGTGATAGCCTGGGCTTCAGAGGCCCACGGCTCTTCAATATCCTCCCGAAGAACCCTGAGGGACCTGCATGGTGTAGATGCGGATGTCTTTAAAGTAGGACTGGATCTCTTCCTGTCAGGTGTCCCGGATGAACAACTTCACGGCAGGAGGTGCAGATGAGGCAGCTGCATCGAACTCTCTCATGCATCAGATGGCGTTTGCTAAAAAGCATCCGTGAGGTAAAACCGTGTAGCAAACAAATGGCGGTGTCCCCAGCATGCCACAGCTCATTAGCTGAAACTGGAAAAATCAAAATCAAAATCATATATATATATACATATATATATACATATATATATACATATATTATATATATATATATAATATATATAATATATATATACATATATAGATATATATATTAATATATATATATATATAGAGATAAGAAAGTTTGTTTGGTAAAGCACGTGGGTGAATATATAAGAAAAAGTAAAGTGTGAAAAACGACAGAAGGCTTAAATGTTAAAAAATATATATATTTGTGTCAAAATGTCTGGAGAATATTGGAAAAATTTTTTTTCCTTTCCTTAAATGACATAATTTAAAAAATTTTTTAAATTATGTCATTGTAAGGAAAGGAAAAAAAATTTTTCCAATATTCTCCAGACATTTTGACACAAATATATATATTTTTTAACATTTAAGCCTTCTGTCGTTTTTTTCACACTTATATTTTCTTATAATATATATATATATATATATATATACATATCTATATTATATTAAATTAGAGATACATACATACATATATATATATATATATATATATATATATATATATGACGCGACCTTTCATGTACATGTTGCTAAACTGACAATGAAATGTAGACGGCTGGCTGGCTGGATTCTTAGAACCTTTTCAAGAGAACAAGAAACCATGATGGTCCCCTGGAAGACATATATATATATAATATATATATATATATATATATATATATCTATATATATATATATATTTGTTGCAAAATCAGCGATTGTATGTCTCTTGAAATTATGTGTATT
The DNA here is from genome assembly GCF_006345805.1 of Octopus sinensis. NCBI lineage: Eukaryota > Metazoa > Mollusca > Cephalopoda > Octopoda > Octopodidae > Octopus > Octopus sinensis. The sequence continues at coordinate 124,975,981 of NC_043001.1, read as the reverse complement.
GCGAGCAGAAGCGAGTTACCTCCATCTCTAGCAGGTATCAAGTACTGAAAAGAGGCAGAAATAGCCCGAAACCAGGGTGCTTAGGCTGGTCACGTCACTAGAAGGCGGAAGGGGTTCGCTCTCCTGCTTACAGTTTTATCGGATGCAGCTGTGCATCGTTAACCAGCTAGAGGAGATGTCCTCTTGGGGTTAAAAGAATCGCAGTAAAGTCCGCTCGAACGGACAGCCATTTTGATGTGGGTGCGAACATTACTTGTTACTACAACTACTGCGTTGATCTCTTGGAGAGATTTTAAATCAAACATTTTAGCATATATATATATATATATATATACACATACATACATGCATGCACACACACACACACATATATATATATGTACTTTCTTGGAAAGCTTACTTTTCCGTTGAAAGAGCAACAAAAAAGTACTCTATCCTCTCTGTGTGTGTGTATGCGCGTGCGTGTACATATATATACACATACAACGCAAATATATATATATATATATATATCATTACAAATATGTATATACATACATATACATAGGTATATACATACATATATATATATATATATATATATATATATATATGTATGTGTATATAATTACATACATGCTTGTATATATATATATATATATATATGGAGAGAGAGAGAGAGAGAGAGAGAAGAAGAAAAAGAGAGAGAGAGAAAGAGAAATAGAAAGAGAAAGAGAGAAATGAAGAGACACTGACTGAAATATGAAAATGAGATGAATGAGAAATGAATTTGAGCATGGAATGCGGATTTAAGGAAGGGTAACGGTATAAGACTAGAAGGTCACTATTTTATGGAGGGGAAACATGGTTTTATGCCGGAACCTCTTTCTCTCTATTGATTTTTCTTCGCTAAGTTTGCATGCTTTAAACTAATGCAAACTCTCTTTCACTCTTCATGTTTTTATTTAAGACTAGCAGTATCGCCCGGCGTTGCCCGGGTTTGTAAGAGAAATAACTATAAAGCATTTTTAGAGAGTTATAGCCCAGAAATAGCAAAAAAATGGAAAAAAAATGATGGTAAATTTTTTTGAGAGTTAAAAAGGTCGAGTTGCGTCCCCATGACAGTCTGTGGTTTGTGTTTCTGATTCTCGACCCCATGTCGAATTTATCGATTTTTTTCAGAACTGGGGGAACTTTTCAAAATTTTCGCTGCGTTAGTTTTGTATTATGACATTGGGCTATGTGTGTGTCAAGTTTCATCAGAATCGGTTGGAAGCCGTGGTCAGGGTGAGGGTACAACCTAACAGACACACAGACACGCAGACAGACAAACTGCCGTTTATATATAGAGAGATAAATTCTGTGAGAGAGCGTTGAGAAAGAAAGTTGAGGGAGTAAAACGAAAGGGTTGAAAGTAAGAGAAAGAGGGAGCAAGATTGAAGAAAGGATGAGAGAGAAAGAGTGAGTGAGAGAGAGAGAGAGAGAGAGAGAGAGAAAGAGTGAGAGAGAAGGACGACCGAGAGCGGGTAAGAGAATGATGAGGTAGTGAGAGAAACTTTGAGCTCGATATGTGTTGCATTAGAAAAACATGTACACGCTATAGAGCTGTCAGGTGGCAGAATCGATAGCACACCGGGCAAAATACTAAGCGACATTTCATCCGTCTTTACCATCTGAGTTCGAATTCCTTCGACATCGACTTTATTTTTCATCCTTTCAGGGGCGATAAAATAAGCACCAGCTGAGTGCTGGGGTGGATGTGTGTATGCGCGAGTGTGTGTATGTGTGTATGTGCACGTATATGCACTCAGTAACTATATTACCTATTTCTTTATTGCCCACAAGGGGCTAAACACAGAGCGGACAAACAAGGACAGATATAGGTATTAAGTCGATTACATCGACCCCTGTACGTAACTGGTACTTAATTTATTGACCCCGAAAGGATGAAAGGCAAAGTCGACCTCGGCGGAATTTGAACTCGGAACGTAACGACAGACGAAATACGGCTACGCATTTCGTCCGGCGTGCTAACGTTTCTGCCAGCTCGACTATATTACCTCCAGAACATAGGCTAGTCAGTTATCCTTGTGAGAATCCGCAACATTCAGTGGAATGTGAAGTTGATAAAGCAGAGGTAACTCAGCCTCAGTTGATATAATGCTTGTAGAGTTTAGTGGTTTAGTGGCCGTTGTGGAAATTACTCTTTACTCTTTTACTTGTTTCAGTCATTTGACTGCGGCCAGGCTGGAGCACCGCCTTTAGTCGAGCACATCGACCCCCGGGACTTATTCTTTGTAAGCCCAGTACTTATTCTATCGGTCTCTTTTGCCGAACCGCTAAGTGACGGGGACGTAAACACACCAGCATCGGTTGTCAAGCAATGCAAGGGAGACAAACACGGACGCACAAACATACACACACACACACACACACACACACACACCACACACACACACACACCACACACACATATATATATAAATATATATATACGACAGGCTTCTTACAGTTTCCGTCTACCAAATCCACTCACAAGGCATTGGTCAGCCCGAGGCTATAGCAGAAGACACTTGCCCAAGATGCCACGCAGTGGGACTGACCCGGAACCATGTGGTTGGTAAGCAAGCTACTTACCACACAGTCACTTCTGCGCCTATTAATATATTATTCCTTTACCAGTTTCACTCATTTGACTGCAGCTATATTGGAACATTGCCTAGAAGGGTATTTGTCAATAGTATGGGCTTTAGTGTCATTTTTCAGTGTCAGTGTATATTTATCGATATCTATCGAACGGTTTTACTCTGTTTTAGCGTAACGGAACGTAACTTGAAGCGCTGTTTTACATTTGTAAACAGTCCTTTACGCATGCACACACATAAGACGCATGCCTGCACACTCACATACACATACACATATTTGTGTGTACCTATCTATCTATCTATCTATTTTTTTCTTTTCCTTTCTTTCTTTTTTTTTGTTCTTTTTTCCCTTTTACGATCCCTTTTGATCGAAAACCTACGCCACCTTTTTTTTTTCTCCTCCAAAAGAAAAGCTCTACCTTGTAACTTGTCCCATCTGTGTGCAGCCCTGTGTGGCCAATAAGGAAACTTATCTATCTATATCTATCTATCTATCTATCTATCTATCTATCTATCTATCTATCTATCTATCTATCTATCTATCTATCTATCTATCTATCTATCTATCTATCTATCTATCTATCTATCTATCTCTTTACGAAGTGTGCCAGTAACTGCGTATATAATAAAAAAGACCAAAAATCATTACCTTACCGTCTTATATAGACAGGATATTCGGGTTGGCAATTTCTTTCTGTGACGGACAACTTCTAATTTTTGTTACATTTTGTATGACCTGCATGTATTTCATATAATATTTCATAATAATTTTCATATATATATATATATATATATATTATATATATTATTATATATATATATATATTATATATATATATATATATATAGTATGTATGTATATAATATATATATATATATATATATATATATATATAATATATATATATATATATATATACATATATACACAGTCCATTCTCTAGATTTATTCTTACTTTTCAAGAATCTAAAATAGCAAGATCTCTTTGTCACAAGAAATGATTACTTCACAATGTCCCTTGAAAAGCTGATTTAAAGAGCGAAAACCGGTTGGATATCATGACATCCATAAAATATGTATATATATATATATATAAAATTTCTTTATAAAAGATATCAAACTATGTGAAACAAAGGCATTTTTCTCTTCTAATTTTCCATATATGTTTTCCACATATTTTCATATATATATATATATTATATAATATAAATATATATTATTATCGTATTTATATATATATATATTAGATATATATATATATATATATCATAATATTGTATATGTTCCCATTTCCAATATTGGCAATGCTTATATAGGATAAAATTAGACAAATCGTGGCACAAAAGACTATCAGACATGTGCAGAATGACCCGCCGGCTCGCAGCTCGCCAGTCCATATGTGGGTTCGAACCTCTTTCATCATGCCAGCCACTGCATTATATAATGTAAAACTTTATATATTGATAACAAGAAGAAATCATCAAGGATGGAATGCATTCGATCACAGGTCCGCTCAATCACTGATGTCCTGAAGATAAACAACAGCAAGAACAACAACACAACAGCAACAAAAACAACTGAACTGTAGAGAGGTGTCTCCATGTTCATTGTTGCAATTCACTGAATATACTATAGAATTATATCAATTCCTTATTTAATATATATATATATATATGTATACGAGCAAAACGCCCCCCGTCCAATGGACGGTGCTGAGTTGTCAAACATTTAAACCAAATTTTCTCAAAACAACTTGTCCGACCGTCCCATAGGCCTCCCCTTTGAGAAACACTGATTTAACTAAAATTTGAGACACCAGAAAAAGAAGAAATAACGATAGACTTATTTCTATTCCAAGAAAAACGATTTTTCCCACGGCTTTATCGATCGCATTCTCACCTGGAATCGATTTTTGTAATGTTTTCAAGACTTATACACGCCCTGATACCGTCAGTATCTATATATCAAATTTGAGCGCAATCGGATGGAGGATGCCCGAGATCCGAGAAGTCACAATGGATTTTATATAATAGATAGCCACAATTTTCAAGGGCAACAAAATGTGATAAATTTTCTCAAGTTGTATTACTGGAATTGATTCCAGTCAAAATTGAGTCTTTTTGCTGCTGTGTGTCATATCAGGGATCAAAGTGGGAAGTTTCTACGTGGAAGCGGTGTAAAATGAAAGGCAAATTCAATTTGAAAGAACACAATAACTCTAATTTCTGTCTCTTACTTCCAACGACATAATTTCTATCACGCTTTGGTATACCAAATAACAGACATGAAACCTGTCACCAATCTTCTCTCATGTATCACAGAACACTGAATCAATTTAAAACAATTTCTTGTAGACTTAATAAGAGTTTGATAATTTTTTGTCTCTCCTGCTTTTCTTTTTCAAATATAGAAAAATTATCATCATAAAACACCTAACCAAAACAACAACCAAAAGACTCTCCATTTGGGAATAGGATTGGGAGCTACATACAAAGAGAAGAAAGAATGTGGCAATGTTCTATAATTGAAAGCAAGAATTATTAATTATAAATCACTTGAAGTCTGAGATAGATATATAATTGGCCTTTGTTTAAACCGACCGATTAGGAATAGCGTGGAATTTAGGATTTATTAATGGACTGTCTTTATAAGAATGTTAAGTGCGTGGAATTTATTAATAGAATGAATAATTGATAAAGACAACGTCGGAAGAAGACACATTAATATAGATATGTAAAATGCAAAACCAATATAGGAAGAAATAAAAGGATGCTATATATATATATATATATTATATATATATATATATATATTATATATATATATATATATATATATATATATTATATATATATCATACATACATACAACACACATGCAGATATATATATATATATATATATATAATATATATTATATATATATATACATACATACATATAGATGGATATAGATATACAAATATATTGAGAGATAATTAGAGTGATAAAAGTGTATGTTGAAAGATAATTGTTATCAGTTGTCAGGAACTAGATTGATGGTAATTCTCAGTGTTAAAGTAATAGATATTCAATTTTAGAGATTTGAGTTCAATTCTGGTACGAAAATACATTTTTACAAAACAACAGACGCTAAACAATATCTATTATTTAGCTCATGCCACCCGAGACATATCAAAACAAATATCTCCTTCAACCTTGCAAGAAGGATTTGCACCATAGTGTCCAAAAGAATTCCAGTGAACTAAGATTGCAAGAGCTTAAAAAAGTACTCCAGGATAGACACCACCTAATTCAATTCATAAAGGGATTAAACGTACAAAATCGATTGACATACAAACATTAAGAAAAGTCGAACATAATAATACACCTACTCTGAAAACATTAACTTATGTCTCTACATAGAATCCCAGAAACAAAG
>NC_043001.1:124907436-124964936 GCF_006345805.1 Octopus sinensis | reverse complement strand
AGTTCTCTCTTCAGGCTGATGATAGCACAATTCATAACCAAGCTATCCTTCTGGTCTATGTCAGATTCATCCATGAAGATGATATACGGGAAGAAATGTTATTCATTAAAAGTTTGTCTGAAACTACAAATGCAGAAGATAAATTCAATGAAATAATGCAGTATTTTAATGATAAAATATTCCATTCACTAATTTGATCAACATTGAATCAGATAGAGCTGCAGCCATGACTTTTTTTTATATATATTGCATTATCCACTGACAGCATTTGGTTGCTAAGAACATTGGTGGACACATGGAAGAAGCACTCAATATGCAATTAACTTTGCCAAATCAAACTCAGTGAATAATAGATTTTTTAAATGTAATTCTGTGAAGATGAAGATTTTAAAACCCTATTGCTTCACACAGAAGTAAGATGTTTTTCAAAAGGCCTGAGCCTTGAAAGACTAATGAATTTGTAGGAACCATTAATCAAGTTTTTCATGTTCAAGGGGCACATGACTCATTAGAACTCCAAGAATCAAGCTGATACAGCTAAGAAAATTTTGGAAAGACTTTCTGAGTTTAAATCAAAAATATTCCACTTGAGTGATATTTTTAAAACAGTGAGTCTGCTTAACTTAGAGCTGCAAGGTAGAAAATCAGATTTGGTCACCTGTTCTCAGAAGATAAAAGGGTATAAGGGGAAATTAAAATTTTGGAAAAAACAGTTTGAAAAAAAAATTTGGCATCATTTCAAAATTTTAACACCACTGTTCCTACATTAGAATGCATTGATGCATGCATTGCCCATTTTGAAGGTCTTCATGTAGACTTTGAGAGAAGATACAATGATTTATTATAGATGGATATTATTCACTCTGGTTTGTAGACCTAGAAAATTATGAGCCAGGAGATGAAAATTTTGAGTTGGCTGAAATTTTGAGTTGGATTTGAAAGAGAATATGAAACTGAGAAGAAGAGTTGCAAAGGAAGGTGTCTTTGCCTACGTTTCGATAAAGGAATCACACCCAAATATTTTTCGACATGTAGAAGGAAGCATCATTTCTTTCCTTACCACATGGATGGTGGAATCTGCATTTTCAGCTGTTGTAGATATTTTAAGTAGAAAAAGAAATAAATTAGATGTCAACAGCAGAGGAACTATCAGACTAAGATTAAATGAGTTCATTAAAATTGATTATGATATCTTGTGTCAGAAACACCAATATCAAGCTAGTCACTAGCTGAATGGACTAAAAATGAACGACTTTATGAAAAAGGATTTTGATATCTTGTGTTTATCTTTATTTACTAAAATAAATTTAAAATTTTGTCTTTTGTTTGCTAAAATAAAATCTAAAGTGTAATTAGACTATTTTGTCTTTTCATTAAGTATTTTAGTGTGAAAATAGAACAGTATAAAGTAAAAGTAGAAGTGGTCCCTAGAAATGTTTTCATGTAAAAAATGGTCCCTGGGCTGAAAAAGGTTGGGAACCACTGGCCTAGAGGTTAGGGTGTTGCACTCACGATCGCAAAATCGTGGTTTCGCTTCCTAGGGTGGATGGTGCGTTGTGTTCTTGAGAAAAACACTCCATCACTTCGATATCTGAAGTGTGATACACCGTGCACCTGTTCAGGCAACGTCGATTTGATGGTGGGAGTGAACTAATGTTATCAATGGCCAGCATCCGGACTCTCTCACTCTGTGAGAGCCTCAGTTCAAATCGCACATGTCTCAAATGGGCTGGAGTATTTTTATTTTGGATGTATTTGGTGTACTTAGTTGTACTCATGACTTAGTGTTTGCTTTTTCCATGGGTATGAGTAAGTATCTCATTTATTTCTTTGCCATATTTATCACTGACGAAGGGAGAGTTCTTATGAACTAACCCTGAAATCGGTACATGGTAATAATGGAATTTTTAGAAATTTCTGTCGGCCTTTTTTGAGTAGCGTGCGTATTGTGAAAAATTATATGGTTATGGACAATATGTCCAATTTCGCCATATTTGGCATTAGAAAGTTTTTTCGTTTGCCCTTATTTATAAATTGTTTATAAATTTAACCTTTAAAGGTATTTTTTTAATATGCTGGCCATTGATAAAAAATTTTTTTCGAAAAAATGTTTATCCTACATTATATTATATATAATATATAATATATATATTATATATATATATATATAAATATATGTGTGTGTGTGTGTATATATATTATGTATATATGTGTGTGTGTGTGTGTATATATATATGTATGTATATATATGTGTGTGTGTGTGTGTGTGTGTGTGTGTATGCATACATACATAAATGTGTATGAATATGAGTAGGTTTCACTGTGTCTAGCAAATACAAGCCACTGTCGTGAACCTATATAAGTAAGAGGAATATTCTCGAGGCAAACATATACATCCAAAATAAAAATACTCCAGCCCATTTGAGACATGTGCGATTTGAACTGAGGCTCTCACGAGTGAGAGAGTCCGGATGCTGGCCATTGATAACATTAGGGCGTACTGCTCACAAGGTTTCCGCCCTCTCTCTCTCTCTTCCTCTCTTCTTTTGAAATATTATAATAATAGAAAACAAAGATGTCGCCATCTTTAAGTTAATTCGAAATTGTTTACGAGGCAAACGATAATATCTTACTTAAATAACAAACCTCTTGTTTCTCTTGAATATTTCTAGTTTCTCATTTTAACAGTTGACTTGAGCCAAGTAAACGCGAGAGATCAACCATTTACAGCCGGAGAAAATGTCAGAAAACTTCAGCAACATTTAACAAAATTTGAGAGTCCAAGAGTGCGGAAAGAAAAGGTTATTCATTTTTAATAAATAGTCTTCAATATGTCGTCCTTTTTCTTGCAAATAACTGCATTAATCTAAAAAAATAAACGTTAGGGTTTACAATGATTGTTAAAGGTCTTCTCTGTTCTGTTTTAGTGTAAATATCAAGAGTTGGCTCAGCAAGGCAACCTTTCACATTATTTTAACGGTAAAGTATGTTTGCCTCTGAAAAATCAGGGATCAATTCTATAAAAGTGACTTATTAGTCTTCAAAGATTTATATGCGCAAGGCTGTAGTATTCCTATGTTTATATGCGTACACTTCTGTATACACATCTATCTATATTTCAGTCCTTATGTATCAATATGTGCGTGTGTGTGTGAGTGTGTGTGTGTTTGGAGTATATGGATTTATGCGTGTTTCACATGTATGTGTATATATGCAACGTATGTGCGTGTATATATATATATGTATGTATGTATGTAGTATGTATGTATGTATGTATGTATGTATGTATGTATGTATGTAGTATGTATGTATGTAGTATGTATGTATGTATGTGTGTATGTATAGGCACAGGAGTGGCAGTGTGGTAAAAAGCTTTCTTCCCAACAACATGGTTGCGGGTTCAGTCCCACTGCATGGCTCCTTGAGTAGGTGTCTTCTACTCTAGCCTCAGGCTGACCAAAGCCTTGTGAGCGGATTCGATAGATGGAAACTGAAAGATGCCCGTCGAATATATATATATATATATATATATAAATTTTTTGCGTAATAAGATAAGAAACCAAGGCTGTATAGATATTAGAGCATTTATAGATAGAAGGTCTTACAGGTGTTTCCAGGATATTAATTAATAATATCCCTTCATCGGAGATGGTGTGAGAGGAAAATTAAGTCATAGTTAGTTTAGATGTGTTACAAAAATAGAGAGTGGGGTGGAGGAAAGAAAATAGATGCCAGATATGTATGGGTATTGAAGTTGTAAATCCGTTTTATAGGCATAATGGTATATATGCAATATTCCAATATTCTTTGAGTAAAATCCAAAAGTCCAGCAGAGATTAATATGAGTCCTTCCAAATATAGAGTTTATAAGCAATGTAAGATTCCCTTATGAGTGAGATCCAGCAGAATTTTAAACTTGGTCATTCCCAGTAGGGGATTTATATACAGTGTTGCCGAGTCAAGGTTTGTACTTAAAATGACCTAGAAATAGGGAGTGTATTAGTATGGTTGCATTGAAAACAGGAAGAGAGGAATGAAATAAAGAGAGAAAAGAGAAAAAAGGAAGAGAAAAAGAAGAGAGAAAGAAAGAATGAAAGAGTAAGGAGAGTGAAGATTAGTAAAAATAACAAAATAATAAAAAAAAATAAAAAATAAAAACCCCGAAGATATGAATAAAGGGAATAACGAAAAAAGTAAAAAAAGAAAAATTAAGATATAGATCAGTCAGTGGTCAGTGGAGATAATTTGAAAGTAGGAGTGGGGATAGAGAGAGAAAGGTATTATAGTGTAAAAGATAGAGAAGGGGGGGGGGAATAAGAGGTAAAGGAAGGCCAATGTGTTGTAGTAGCTTCTAATTGTGGGGCAAAGATATGAAGAATTAAGGATATATATGTGAAGATGTATATACATGTATATATCAGATAAGTTACATATACAATCCTTATTCGCATGCGTATGCCCTCATACACGTTCACTTATACGCTTATCTGCGTGTATCGTCGCCCCTGCATATGCAGGTATATATACCTTGCATGTGTACATATGTTTACATATACCCACATGCATGCATATACGCATACCCTCACTCGTACATATATACGCGCGCATGGGTGTGTGCATATATATACGAATATAATCAGATGGTTGTATATGTGAGAAACTAGATAGAGATTATGAGTTAGAGTGTAAATTTATAGGTTAATGGGATTACCTAAGGATTATTGCGGAAATGTACTGTATGGTCATTCTGACATTTGGATTTGTGGTAGAATTTAAATGTGTGATAAAAGCGGTGGTTGCATGTGCTTAGTGCCTCGTTATGTTTATTAAGCAGTGTTGGAGAGTTGTGTTTTAATATTTGGAGTGCCTCTTCAGGCAAAGCTTGCAGATTGAGCGTTGACTTCGGTAGGCTCAACCGAGGTCAACACTCAATCTGCAATATGCAAGCTCCGATATGAACATTGCAGAGTGTTTGGGTGTTAACCTGAGGACAGTGCAGAGGATTCGGAGAGAGTTGGATGAATCTGATGGTGATTACGAAAGTAGGGCAGCTCGGAAAACTCACTCTGATCGTTCTGATAAGAAAAGTATTCCTGAATTTGTTGGTGAGATTCAGCCCGTGATTGATAACAATCCCTCCAAATCAATCAAGTCCATCGTTAGGAACATGGGAGTGCCTGAGTTTCTGATCAAGCAGGAAGTGTATGAAGACATTCAGTATTCCTTATACAAGATGAGTTATGGCCAATTTTTATCCCAAGCCATCAAAGACTGCGATACGAAGCTTTTGAACAAATTCAAGCATCCTCTCCAACCGAACATGATTTTGTTTTTCTCAGACGAGAAAAGTTTCTGCCAGGATCAGATGGTGAACACACAGAACAACCGTTGGCTTGCCATGTTCCCTAAATATGTACTGAGAGTCAACATCATGGTGTTTGCAGTGATCACTGGTGATTGGCGACGTTATGCCTCCATTCATCTTCCCACACGGCCTCAGACTCAACAAAGAGGTCTACATCAAGTGCCTGGAGGAGGTAATGCTGCCCTGGGTCAAGAGGGTGACTACTGGAAGATCCTATGCCTAGCAACAGGACTCTGCACCATGCCACACAATCAGGAGAACCCAGTCATGGCTGTCAGACATTTTCTGCGACCACACATGCCTAACATTTGGCCACCTAACTCCCCAGACAGCAACCCCCTTGATTGTTATGTGTGAGGCACAGTTGAGCGAGAGACCAACAAAATTCCTTGTAACTCCAAAGATGAAAACTAAAAGCAAAGATTATGGTATCATTCACTTAAAGAAGGAGGCCGTCCAGAAGAATTGCAGGAAATTCCGAAGTCGATTTTCTCTTAATATTTTCTCTTTAGTATTTCAAGATATTTTTCTATAATTTTGGTAAATAAATCTGTTAAAATGAGCTGTCAGTGTTATTTTTCTTTTGGCGTAATTTTGACTACAATTTATTCATCGAACCGTAACCCTATATGCGTGTGCGAGCGTGCGCGAGCGCGTGTGTGTATGTGTGTGCATATGTGTGTGCATATGTGTGTGCATATGTGTGCATGTATGTATACAACGTATATGCATACACAAATATATATATACATATGTAGCATATATAGACTAATACAAATACACGAATATACAACCCAAAATATAAACAGATATACCTACATACAAACATACACACAACTACACACTCATATATATATATATATATATATATATATATATATATATATATATACACACATATATATATATGTATATACATGCACCCATATGCACACACACACACACACACACACCACACACACACACACACACACACACACACATATATATATATATATATATATATATATATATATATATAGATATGTGAATGTGCATGGTTCAGTGGTCAGAGCGTCGAGCTTACGATCGTGAGGTTGTCAGTTCGATTCCCAGACCGGGCTGCGTGTTGTGTTCTTGAGCATGACACTTTATTTCACGTTGCCCCAGTTAACTCAGATGTAGAAATGAGTTGCGACGTTACTGGTGCCAAGCTGTATCGGCCCCTTTGCTTTTCTCTTGGATAACATCAGTGGTGTGGAGAGGGGAGGCTGGTATGCATGGGCGACTGCTGGTCTTCCACAATCAATCTTGTCCGGACTTGTGCATCGGAGGGTAACATTCTAGGTGCAATCCCATAGCCATTGACGACCGATGGGCGTCTTTGATTGATATATATATATATGTATATACATGCACCCATATGCACACACACACACACACACACACACACACACACATATATGCACACATACACACACACGTAGGCTTGGCTGTGTAGTAAGAAGCTTCTTCCCAACCACATAGTTCCAGGTTCAGTCCCATTGCGTGGGACCCTGGGCAAGTGTCTTCTATAGCTTCGGGCTAACCAGAGCCTTGTGAGTAGATTTGGTAGAAAGAAGCCCGTCGTATATATATATATATATATATATATATACATACATATATGTGTGTGTGTATGTGTGTGTTTCTTTGTGTCTGTGTTTGTCATCCCCATCACCGTTTGACAACCAGTATTGGTGTGTTTACGTCCCTGTAACTTAGCGGTTAGGCAAAAGGGCGCGATAGACTAAGTACTAAACATTAAAAAGAAAGAAAAAAACATCCTGAAGTCGATTTGTTCGACTTAAACATTTTAAGGCGGCGTTCCAGCACGGCCCTAGTCAAAAGACTCAAACAAGTAAAACAAATAAAAGAATAAAAGAGTATATGTATGTGTGTATATATATATATATATATATATATATATATATATATATATATATTATATATATATATATATATATATATAATATATATATATATATATATTATGTGTGTGTGTGTGGTTGTATGGGTGTGTTTGTATAAATGCACATACCTACGTACAATACGTGCATTCCTATAATCATGCCTCGATGCACACATTACACGCACATACTCACACATACAAATATACATACTTGAAGAAGTAAAAAGAAAAACGTACTCGCATACATAACGCATTTCACTCACACATACACACACACACGTATATGTATACAATTAGGTACATACATGCAGAAATATCTATATATATGTGTGCGGCTTTACATATCTATTCATCCGTTTATTTATATACCTTTCTATTCATATGGATTTTCATTCATGCAGTAGTCCGTTCATTGAGCTGGCTAGACATTCATTCAAAGACCATTGCTCAAATCGGATATATCTTTAGCCTTTTAAATACCCATACATAATTCAACACTACATCATAGCTATGCACACATTGTTAACGCATTTCTTCAGTGACGCCTATGACGTAAAATGAATCAGTTTATTGATTTCTAATGCAAGCACAAGGACATGCATTTTGTAAGTGGACGGAATAATCGATCAAATCGCAACTACGAGGTTTTCATAAAGTTGATGTGCCTTATTACATCTAATTTTCTTTAAAAAATCAAGAAGTGAATTTCGAAGCAAATAAATCTATGAATAAAATCAGGTAAATATTGGATTATAAGCACCCTCTTTTGCATAGCAAAAAAATACCCGTAGGAACCGAACCTACTGCTGTAAACATGGCAGGCGTTCTACAACTGGACTTTCACTGTTTCACGAATTTCACTGTTTCTTCCAGAAACTTTATTCTTATCAGTGAGAATCGTATGTTGTTGACGTCATAAGAATTTAGAAACACAGAACATGAGATAATTCAATTTTGACACAGTCAATCTCGAAGCAAATAAAGCAATGAACAATAGTATCAATCTGTGAAAAATATTTTAAAAATCAGGCGTAGGCGTGGCTGTGTGGTAAGTAGCTAGCTAACCAGCCACATGGTTCCGGGTTCAGTCCCACTGCATGGCATCTTGGGCAAGTGTCTTCTACTATAGCCTCGGGCCAACCAAAGCCTTGTGAGTGGATTTGGTAGACGGAAACTGAAAGAAGCCCGTCGTATATATGTATATATATATATATATATGTGTGTGTGTGTTTGTGTGTCTGTGTTTGTCCCCCCAACATCGCTTGACAACCGATGCTGGTGTGTTTACGTCCCCGTCACTTAGCGGTTCGGCAAAAGAGACCGATAGAATAAGTACTGGGCTTACAAAGAATAAGTCCCGGGGTCGATTTGCTCGACTAAAGGCGGTGCTCCAGCATGGCCGCAGTCAAATGACTGAAACAAGTAAAAGAGTAAAAGAGTAAAAGAGAGTTAATTTATCAAAAAGATGCATTACAGTTAGTTCAGTGCTTGAGAAGTTCACTCTGGGACCGTGTGGTTTCGGGTTAGGGCATGTGTCTTCTATTTTAGCCCCAGACTGAAATTTGCTGGACGGAAATTGCGTGGAAGCCTGTCGTATAAGATACATATATACATACATATGCACACATGTTAAAGGCGCCAACTCGAACAAAATTAGAGAAGCAATGTCTATATTCACACAGACACACAGACACACACACATACACACACACACACACACACATATATATACATATATGTATGTGTGTGTGCGATATATAAAGGTATGTGTGGTATATATATGCGTGTGTATGTGATATATATATGTGTGTGTGTGCGTGTGTGCATGTGTATGTGTGATATATATGTATGTGTGTGATATATAAATAAGTATGTATATATTTATGTATGTATGTATGTATGTATGTATGTATGTATGTACGTATGTATGTGTGTGTGTGAGTGTGTGTGCGCGTGCCTGCACGTCTTTGGTTTTGAGTCCCCACTACTTGACAGTCAGTGTTAGTTTGTTTAAGTCCCCGTAACGCAGCAGTTCGGCATAAGAAGACCTATGGTTAAAACGTATCGGAGTCAATTTATTTTGCTTAAATCGTTCAAAGTTATGCTACACCAAGGCTGTAGTCCAATGATTGAAACAAGTAAAAGGATAAACGATTTACTTGAACAGTATTTATAGGAAGACTTGTAAAGACTTGTTTATTTAAGTGAACATCGTTCTATATACGTCTTGTCGCCCCTTTACGTATTTTATTGACCCCGGAAGGGTGAAAGGGCAAAGTAAACTCTTGAGAGGATTTAAATATATAACTTAAAGAGACGAAGCTATATAACAAAAACTATATTGTTCGATGCTCTACTGATTTGTTTCACTCACAAACCTCAGCCTGTCACTAATAATACACAGTAAAATAAAACATCCACCAAAAAAAAAAGCAAAAACCCAAAACAAAAACAAACAAACAAAAATTGATAAGACAGACATAAAAATGTGGAAAACATTCTCCGAATCTGTTTTTTATGTTAAATATGAAATATGACAAATATACTCATAATTTATAATTCATATCTTCTGAGAAGATTCCATGATTTGGTTTTGCATCTTCATTTGAACAAAATCTTCTTTTCATAGACCACTATTTAATTATCTCTATAATGTAGTTTGATCATGCGACTCGCTTTGACGTCATGAATATTACATATGGAGTGTACGTGTTGAAAGTATGAACATTACACATGAAGTACATGTGGACAGTAACAACATCATACATAAAGATTGACTCAACAAGATGAACGTCACATGTGGAATATTTCTTGATGGCAAAAAGCAAATTTTTAACTGTATCATCTGAGAAGGAAGGATAACGCTTGTACCTCTTTAGGTTTTTGGGACCACCGGGGCTGGTTGGAGGAATCAAGGAAGTTAGCTTCAGAATGGTAACGTAGTTCGAATGCTTTAAACAGAGGGATTTCCGTTAAAAACACCTAATGACCAGGTGGTGCTGTTAAATCGGATGCCGGATTAAGTCTACCACCCAAGAATCCAGTCCGAATGAATGCCACTAAGTAACTCTACCAACATTCTTCCAATTCTGCCGTTCATGCACTTCATTGACTGGTATGTTACTGAAAAGATGAACGGCAAAGTTGACCTGGAGGGATTTGAACCCACAACGCAGAGAAACAGAACAAATACTGCAAAAAGACACACATAGGCGTAGGAGTGGCTGTGTGGTAAGTAGCTTGTTTACCAACCACATGGTTCCGGGTTCAGTCCCACTGCGTGGCATCTTGGGCAAGTGTCTTCTACTATAGCCTCGAGCCGACCAAAGCCTTGTGAGTGGATTTGGTAGACGGAAACTGAAAGAAGCCTGTCGTATATATGTATTATATATATATTATATATATATATATATTATATATATATATGTGTGTGTGTGTGTGTGTGGTGTGTGTGTGTGTGTGTGTGTGGTGTGTGTGTATGTATGTGTGTTTGTCCCCCTAGCATTGCTTGACAACCGATGCTGGTGTATTTATGTCCCCGTTACTTAGCGGTTCTGCAAAAGAGACCGATAGAATAAGTACTGGGCTTACAAAGAATAAGTCCCGGGGTCGAGTTGCTCGATTAAAGGCGGTGCTCCAGCATGGCCGCAGTCAAATGACTGAAACAAGTAAAAGAGTAAAGAGTAAGAGTATATGTATACAAACATACATACACATATACGAGATAAGTAAAAAAAATCGAAATTTTTAAACCAGAACACCAACCAGCCTGCACACCGTGCCCCCAAACCGCAGTGTTGTTTATGGGCGAATTCCACTTTAATAAAAGCCACTTCACACAACGTCCATTAGTTACCGATTTATACGTGTTTGAGTGAATGTATATTTAATGCATTTGGCGATTTGTTGCAAGTTGAACTATGAAAGATTTGGAAGAACAATTTGTTTGCGTGAAGCACAGTTTAACATCGGAGCGAAAAACATTAACAGAGACCTTTCAAATGTTGCAGTAGGCCTATGTGGAGATTGTTTGACCTGTACGCGAAGCTGCAAGTGGAACCGATGTTTCAAATCGCGAAGAGCCCTCATGACATTGATCTCAAATCTGAATGACCTTTCACGACGACGGGCGATGAGTACATTCAGACAATGAGTGCTATGATCTAAGAAAGTCTTCGCCTGATTGTTTGTAAAATTTCCCAAAAAATAGACGTCAGTAAAAATTTTAAAATAAGAATTTTTAGGCGAAGTCGTGGCTGTGTGGTAAGAAGTTTGCTTCCCAACCACATGACTCCGTGTTCAGTCCCACTGCGTGTCACTTTGGACACGTGTCTGCTAGTATAGTCCAGGACCGATCAAAGCCTTGTGAGCGGATTTGGTAGGCGGAAACTGAAAGAAGTATGCATTTGTCTCCCAGCACCGGTTCACAAGCGGTGTTGTTGTGTTTACGTCCTCCGTAACGAAGCAGTTCGGCAAAAGAGACCAGTAAAATAGTACCAGGCTTAAAATAATGATAAATAATGGGGTCAACTCCTCAGACTAAAGCTCTTCAAGGTGGCCTGCCAGCATAGCTGCACCCTGAAACAAGTAAAATAAAAAAGACTAGCAATGCACCCCGGTGTTGCCCTACAGCCGTCCTAGACTTTAGATTTTGTGATTGCGCAACTTTCTTTGGCTTCTAAAATTGAAAATCACTCTAAAATGTAACCGATAGGAGAGCTCCAAGAAAATGTCTCTTAAAAAGACTCCGCCGGTTACGACGACGAGGGTCCCAGCTGATACGATCAACGGAACAGCTTGCTCGTGAAATTAACGTGCAAATGGCTGAGCATTCCACAGACACGTGTACCCTTAACGTAGTTCTCGGGGATAATCAGCGTGACACAGAGAGTGACAAGGCTGACCCTTTGAAATACAAGTACAACTCATTTTTGCCAGCTGAGTGGACTGGAGCAACGTGAAATAAAGTGTCTTGCTCAAGGACACAAAGCGTCGCCGGGAATCGAACTCACAACCTTACGATCATGAGCCGAATGCCCTAACCACTAAGCCACGCGCCCTCACTATCCAAGAAAATGTACAACGAAGACTGCGCACTCACCATGAAAACAAGTTGTAGACGAGCTACAAAACGTTGGGAGCGGTGTATCAACAATAGAAAGAGAGTGAGAGAGAGAGAGAGAGAGAGAGAGTGAGAGAGAGAGAGAGAGAGTGTGTGTGAGAGAAAGAGAGAGAATTATTATGAGCGAATGTAATTGAATACGCAATAAATTTGTATTTTCAGCAAGTTACGTTTCTTTTTGGAGGGAACTAGTGTTAGCGTGCATGTGTGTGTACATGTGTGCATGCGTATATGTGTGTATATGTATGTATGTGTGTGTGTGTGTGTGTGTGTGTGTGTGTGGTGTGTATGTATGTGTCTATGAGTATTTGTATGGGTATGTGTGTGTGTGTGTGTGTGTGTGTATGTGTGTGCGTGTATGGACATCTGTACAATTTCCGCAATCCAAACGCTTCTCAAAAGGTTTTGGTGAACCTAGGTTACCGTAAAAGACACTCATGTTATATAAGCCCTATTATGGCCTCATACTTGAAGCCACGACGTTGCCGTTGAGAAGAAAACTTAAAACAGAAATCATAAAGAAAAAAATAAATAAATAGAAATAGAAAACTGCAAAATAATGACAGAAAAGAAATTGAAAGCCACAAATGAAAACCATACTGAAAGAATGACTGAATAAAAGAATGCAATAAATTTGAAATCTCATAAGTTTAATGATAGTCTGATTCACCCTCACATGGACATAAAGGCACACACACACACACACACACACACACACGTACGCTCATACACACTTACGTACACATAAAAACAAACAAAACAACACTCACAGTAACTATAATGCTGGTAACTACTAGCGCTAATACTTTCGGTACAGTTTGATTTAGTTCAGGTTTTATAGTCTTATAAAATCTTTTTTTTCTATGGACTTTCTTTACATTCACATATACATAAGGTGTGTGTATTTATATATACTCACGGCTCTAATTTCATACCGGGACCGAATGTATATAATTGCAAGTGAATTACACACACATATGCATACATATATACATACATACGCACTTACGTACATACATACATACATACATACATACATACATACATAACTAGGCGCAGGAGTGGCTGCTAACCAACCACATGGTTCCGGGTTCAGTCCCACTGCGTGGCATCTTGGGCAAGTGTCTTCTGCCATAGCCTCGGGCCGACCAAAGCCTTGTGAGTGGATTTGGTAGACGGAAACTGAAAGAAGTCCGTCGTATATATGTATATATATATATATGTGTGTGTGTATATGTTTGTGTGTCTGTGTTTGTCCCTCTAGCATTGCTTGACAATCGATGCTGGTGTGTTTACGTCCCCGTCACTTAACGGTTCGGTAAAAGAAAACGATAGAATAAGTAGTAGGCTTACAAAGAATAAAAGATTTGCTCGACTAAAGGCGGTGCTCCAGCATGGCCGCAGTCAAATAACTGAAACAAGTAAAAGAGAGTAAAAAGAGTATACATACATACATACATACATACGTATGGTTAAAAGAAATGTTCACATTTAATAATTGAACACGGAAAAACTCTCCCCCAAGCCCCAAACCTTTGAGTCAATGGTTTGAGTTTCTGATCCGCACTCTTCCAGACAACGAGTGTAACAATATATCTAGATATTGATGAAAACATATTACGCGAAGTTGCTGTGAAGATAGGTGGAATATCTAAAGAAAATTTTGCAAAAAAAAGATAGGACAGTTTGAGCTTTGTAAGTCAATACCCCACAATGCATTTGCTGTACCGGTATTGATACCAACATTTGCGATATTTGGCTGATCTCTAGATCTACGAAAACACTGATAGTGACAAAGCCTGTCTCAGAAACGGCCAAAGTTTGATTATTGTTTTCTTACGTCTGCGAGAAGTTCTGTTCCATCGACATTAAAACCCGGAAGATACTGACATCGACTACAAACTGTTATTGCTAAAATCTGATATTGTTAAAATCTATCTCTGAAGAGGAAGCAGAGGCTTAAGATCAGTACAGGCAGTCTCTTATACCAACCAACGTATATCACCCAGGCCAGTGCTTTTCAAACTTTTTGCTGGAGCGGAACCCCAAGGAAACATTCCACTGGTTCGAGGAACCCCTGTGCAATAATTTAATAGTCTTATGCACACATATCTGCACAGGAGAATTAAAAATTACTGCCAATTTTAGCAGTTTTGTAACTTCTTGCGGAACCCCTGGACTGTACTGACGGAACCCTGGTTGAAAACCACTGACCTAGGCAGTATCAGCTAAATAATGACTACGAAAATAGATAAATTAACCAAGTGCTTGAAAACGAAATGAATAACATACTGCAAGTTGCTAGTGAACTCCCCCAAGAAGCACTTCCTGATAACTTCTCATTTGAACCTAGAAGTGCAGACCAGGATACCTCAGCAAAAACGTGGAAAAGAAGCAATCTGCACTAAAGGAAAAAGTTATGTGTGGCTATATTTTCCGTGAACTTGAAGAGGACAATAATATTGGTTTCAATTTTTGGCACAAGGCCAGGAAGTTCGGGGGTTGAGCTAAGTCGATTACATCGACCCCAGTGCTCAATTGGTTCTTATTTTATCTGCTTCGAAAGAATGAAAAGCATAATCAACCTCGGTGGAATTTGAACTCAGAACTTGAAGACGGGCGAAATACCACTAAGCATTTTGCCCGGCGTGCTAATGACTCTGCTAGCTCGTCGCTTTAGGGAGGATGATAATATTGGTTTCAAATTTTGCCACAAGCCCAGTAAGTTCGGAGAGAGGAGTTAAGTCGATATAATCGACTCCAGTGCTCAACTGGTACTTATTTTATCGACCCCGAAAGGATGAAGGGCAAAGTCGGCCTCGGTAGAATTTGAACTCAGAACATAAAGACGGACAAAATATCGCTAAGCATTTCGCCCGGCATGCTAACAATTCTGCCAGCTCACCGCCTTAGGGAGGATGATAGTATTAACATGAAGTGTAATATTAGATTTGTGACCGTTACATCATGGTTCATCATGAAGCCTAAATTTTTGCAATCCATGAGCAGGATATAACTAGGCTATAGCAAAATAAAAATATACGTGACTGTGAAGACCTTAAAATCCCAAGATGCAGCAGCAAATGTCAATGATGTTACATTTTTGTTAAGAACCTAACAAATGTCATTAGCAGTTATCTAAAATGTCATCGAGTTACAATTCCCCACCGCGACCTGATGTTGCTGAAACAATATACAATGTTATTTGCAGGAAAGACGGTTCGTAGGATAAATTAAAACAGCACAGACATAGATATTAACCAAGCGGAATATATACATAGATATTCATCAAATGTAAACACAATAGAGCTGCTATGGTTATTTGAATCCAGGTAAAAAAGTCACAGGAAAAAAAGTCACAGAAAAAGTCTCATGTAATGCCATCATATATAGTGTTGAAGGGCGGCGAGCTGGCAGAGACGTTAGTACACTGGGCGAAATGCTTAGCGGTATTTCGTCTGCCGCTACGTTCTGAGTTCAAATTCTGCCGAGGTCGACTTTGCCTTTCATCCTTTCGGGGTCGATTAAATAAGTACCAGTTACGCACTGGGGACGATATAATCGACTTAATCCATTTGTCTGTCCTTGTTTGTCCTCTCTGTGTTTAGCCCCTTGTCGGTAGTAAAGAAATAGGTATTTCGTCTGCCGGTACGTTCTGAGTTCAAATTCCGTCGAGGTCAACTTTGCCTTTCATCCTTTCAGAGTCGATAAATTAAGTACCAGTTATGCACTGGGGTCGATGCAATCGACTTAATCTCTTTGTCTGTCCTTGTTTGTCCCCTCTATGTTTAGCCCCTTGTGGGCAATAAAGAAATAATCATATATAGTGTTGTCAATATGTACAAGTCATGTATTGCCAGTTAATAACTGATTTAAAATATTTTCCCTTTTATTACTTTAATTGTTTACGATACTTTAATAAATTATGACTGACTTGAATATTTTTGTTTGATTACCTGGCTTTTTTGTCCTAGCCAAAATTGTAAATTTTTATTGTGACTTTTTACATGTGGCTTTCTTTTCTGGCCCAAATTGTAACCTTTTTCTGTGACTTTTTCCCCCGTGACTTTATTACCGGCCACTAATTATTTGACAGAAAAAAAAATTATACATAGTCTTAGAGGTTTATGAATATCTCTTACAAAATTAACGGATAAAAAGATTGTTTTGAACTTGCATCGGTACTACCCTGGTTTTGAATTCACAGTATATCATTAATTATTGACTCACTATGTCTAAGTGACAATCGGGAAAAATGTAAGATTTTTAGGGAGAAAAAGAAATTGGGTAACACGTACTTTGTAGCGTAGCCGGTAATAAAGCCAAAGAAAAAAGTCACAGAAAAAAGTCACAATTTTGTCTAGGAAAGAAAGTCAGGTAATCAAAGAAAAATATTCAAGTCACAATTACTTAAAGTACCATAAATAATTAAAGTAATAAAGCAGAAAATATTTTAAATAAGTTATTATCTGGCAATACAGGACTTGACAATATTGACAATACTATTTATATATAATGGCATTACACGTAACTTTTTTTCCCGTGACTTTTTCCCTGTGACGTTTTATACTTGAGACTTTTTTTTATTTAGATTCCTTTGCAGATACAATCTGTAAGTGGAACAGTTAAATTATGCAAGACATTTTTAAAGTCCAAAATGTAAGAATTGTCGTTGTTATTATCTAAATTTCAGGGATGGAGCATTATCATTTTTGTTAAAAACCTACTCTTTTTACCAGGAAAAATTCGAATAAATAAAAAAAAACTTGGCAGTACAGTTACACACACACACACACACACACACACACACACACACACACACACACACACACACACACACACACACACACGCGCGCGCGCGCACACACACACACACACACACACACACACACACACACACACACACACACACATACGTAATGGACTCTTCCCATGTTAGATGACGTATGAGGTCTCTGCAATTTCTCACTGAACAACCATAGAGTTGATTTGTTTATAGTAATAAAATGTTTGTGTTCACATAAGCTCACCCCCTTCATCGGATCGACATTACCTGTACATGATGTGCCACATGTCAGATGACAAAATAATCGCAGAGCAACGTGACATGATGTGTTTTGCTGAAGAACACAATGTAGTGTCCGGCCTGGGAATCGAAACTAAGATCTCGCAATAGGAAGTGCAACACCCCAGACACCAAGCCACGCACCTTTTCACACACACACACCACACACACACACACACACACACATATATATATATATATCAGTTAAGCACTGCTCAGGAATCACGACATCAGCACGTTGGACCAAGTGTAGCAACGATCCCAGAATCAAATACGATGCGTGATCTTGGAATAGAAATAAGCAACAATGCCTCATTTCACACACATATTAACAAAATGGTAGCAGTATCCAGAAGACTGGCCGGTTGGATTTTGAGAACCTTCCAGACAAGGGACCAAGAAAGTATGATGACACTATTGAAGTCATTTACCCTCAGCCGACTGGACTACTGCTCTCAGCTATGGTCACCTTATACTACAAGGACGATAGCAGAGTTTGAAGCAGTCCAACGACATTACATAAAGACAATTGCATCAATGGAACGTCTGAGCTACTGGGACAGATTGAAAGAGCTACGACTTTATTCCCTGAAGCGAAGGCGGGAAAGGTATGCAGTGATATATATATATATATATATATATGGAAGATACTGGAAGGACTGGTACCAAACTTTGGAATAAAGAGCTATACCAGACCACGAGCAGGACGTTAGTGTGCTGTCCCCATGGTGCCGACTGCTTCATCTCGGGCAAGGACGATGTGCTGCAACAGCTTGGGTTTCAAGAGCCTACGGCTGTTTAACTGTCTGCCGAAGCATCTGAGGAGCCTCCATGGAGTGGATGTAGACGTTTTCAAACGTGAACTTGACCTCTGGCTCGCCGAGATCCCGGATGAGCCAATATCTAAGCAAGAAACTCAAAAGAGGGCAGTAGCATCGAACTTCATCCCTCACCAAAAGCCGCTCCGACGAAGGTGGAAAGTGGAAAGATGATTACAATGGTAGTGCTCCAGCATGGCCACAGTTATTGGCCTGAAACATATAAAAGGCTAAAAGAATAAGATATTATCTAAATTTTTGTTATATACATATAATATAACTCACACACACACACACACATATATATCGCCATATACATGCATATACATGCACAGATATATATACATACCTGTGCATATGCAAACACACACACAAATATCCGCACATATGTTCATTTATATGCATTTAGATGACTTTAACGCCCCAAAAATATATAATATAATCAAAGCCTATAAAAAGTGAACCAATCGAAAGCTAAAATAGTGAATAGAATCAAACGAGAGATGTACTCCGTGACCAAGTCACGTGGTTAAATGTATTTCAGCCGGCAGATATGGTGTGAATATTGAAGCTTGTTTCTCTTTTTAAAAGAGAACAAAAAAATCCAAAGGAAGCAGACTAAAGAAACTAGTGATGGAATGCCTCGACAAATATTAAGAACAAAAAGTTCAAAAGTGAAATAGAATAGGCGCAGACAGTCGTGCGGTTAAGAAGTTCGCTTTTCAGTTACTTAGTTCAACGTTCGCTCCTACTAAGTGACTTTCTTATTTAGGGCGGTAGAGTGTGATTTGAATGAAATTTAGTTACTATTTGTTACAACAACCAAATAGGCGCAGGAGTGGCTGTGTGGTAAGTAGCTTGCTAACCAACCACATGGTTCCGGGTTCAGTCCCACTGCGTGGCATCTTGGGCAAGTGTCTTCTACTATAGCCTCGGGCCAACCAAAGCCTTGTGAGTGGATTTGGTAGCCGGAAACTGAAAGAAGCCCGTCGTATATATGTGTATATATATATATGTGTGTGTGTTTGTGTGTCTGTGTTTGTCCCCCTAGCATTGTTTGACAACCGATGCTGGTGCGTTTACGTCCCCGTCACTTAGCGGTTTGGCAAAAGAGACCGATAGAATAAGTACTGGGCTTACAAAGAATAAGTCCCGGGGTCGATTTGCTCGACTAAAGGCGGTGCTCCAGCATGGCCGCAGTCAAATGACTGAAACAAGTAAAAGAGTAAAGAGTAAAGAGGTTGAATGACTGACTATGTAGAGATTCCTACGGTTAGAAATTTTGAACGCAAAGAGTTATAACTAAATACTGTTGCTGCTGTTTATGGGTTTACTCTGATAGAGCAGATCCGTGATTAAAGGTATTCAAATAATGTTCAGGCTATTTTTTAAGGAATAGTGGACTGCAGACTACATTATCCACAGCGTTGTGACCATGTTGTATTTGTACAGCTAATGTGTCTAGGACTACATTATTCTATGTATTCCTCTCAGGACTAATGTTTCTTTGTTGTCGCAGCACATCTCGGCTCACATCATCTAGTGAACCGAGATGTACTCACATCATCTAGTGAGTTCACATCATTTAGTGAGCCGAGATCACCCAGTGGGTTTCAGCTGGAGTCTATATGATACTTGTGGGTCCATATAAGATTAAAAAAAAATTATGTGTAACAACTTGTGAAATTATGTGTAACAACATGTGAAAGCGCATGGCTCAGCGATTAGAGCGTCGAGCTTATGATCGTGAAGTTGTGAGCTCGAATCCCGGACAGGGCTGCGTGTTGTGTTCTTGAGCAAGACACTTTATTTCACGTTGCTCCAGTTCGCTCAGCTGTAGAAATAAGTTGCGATGTCACTGGTACCAAGCTGTATCGGCCCCTTTGCCTTTCCCTTGGATAACATCGGTGGCGTGGAGTGGGGAGGCCGGTATGCATGGGCGACTGTTGGTCTTCCATAAATAACCTTGCCCGGACTTGTGCCTGGGAGGGTAACTTTCTAGGTGCAATCCCATGGCCTGTGTCGTGATCCAAGGTGGGGTCTCAGACATTCTACAATATACAAAATATTTTAATACTGTTTTTTTAATACTATTCCTAATAATATTTAATTATAAAAATACAATAAGATTTTTTTTATGTACAGAGAATGGTTATGGAAGTCCAGTAGAATAACAAAGGAATTAAAGGGATCTATAGGCGAAAAATGGTTGCAAACCACTGATTTAATGCATTCTTTTTTAAGTCGGTAAAGTGTTATTTGAGTAAAATTTGTCTATTAATTTTAGCAAATCGAATGATAGCGTATAAGATCCCATATTTGGTTCGAAAAACTGCCCTAAAAATCTGTCTGAGGTTTTACGGTTTCTGCTACTCCTCTGTTATTTGAATATTGATATCTAACAAACACATGATGGTGGTGGGAATAATCAATTAAATCGATCCCTGTATACTCTTTCTCTTTACTCTTTTACTTGTTTCAGTCATTTGACTGCGGCCATGCTGGAGCACCGCCTTTAGTCGAGCAAATCGACCCCGGGACTTATTCTTTGTAAGCCCAGTACTTATTCTATCGTTCTCTTTTGCCGAACCGCTAAGTGACGGGGACGTAAACACACCAGCATCGGTTGTCAAGCAATGCTAGGGGGACAAACACAGACACACAAACACACACACACATACATATATATATATATATATACATATATACGACAGGCTTCTTTCAGTTTCCGTCTACCAAATCCACTCACAAGGCATTGGTCGGCCCGGGGCTATAGCAGAAGACACTTGCCCAAGATGCCACGCAGTGGGACTGAACCCGGAACCATGTGGTTGGTTAGCAAGCTACTTACCACACAGCCACTCCTGCGCCTATATGATTAACGTTTGTCAATTTCAGAAGAATGCAAGTCTAAATCAATTTAGAACGTAAACGGATGGATGTAAATGACTACACGACGTCATTTTGCTAGGTGCTGTACTGTCCGTTACCACCTGTTACTGTCCGTCACCGCTCGCCACCGCCCGTTACCGTCCGTCACTGCCCGTTACCACTCATTACCGTCCGTCACCGCCTGTTACCGCCCATAACCAATCGTTACTACTCGTCGCCTTCTCTCACTCTCATGATTTCCAACGCAGACACAAGTTTACTTATTTCGAGAAGCTTAGTCTATAGTATAAATTCCCCAGTATTTGAAAAGTATCAGAAAGGTATTGGGCTCAATTTGTTCGACCAAATCGTTCAAGACGGTATCCCAGCATGGCCGGAGTCTTCTGAGTGAAATAAAAAAAAATAGAAGCTACAAATAACAAAAAAAGATAATTAAGATTGTTAGAAGCTTAACATTCGAACACATATCGTGACAAGAATAGTAATCTCGTTCAAAACATTGAATTCTACAATTGCTTGTATATTGTACCTTGGTTACTTAGACTAAGGGAATAAGAAACAACAGATGACAGTTGTATCTGAAAGCAGAAATATGAAGCAACTTAACTATTTAGACGAAAGCATCTTGTCAAGCGTGTAGCTCCCATAAGAGAATAAATAATGAGATTGAGCTTCAACCGGAAATTAGAATCAGGTCAGCTGACCGGAAGCTGACTATCAAACTGTCGGTGCTAATATCCTAACACATATAAACACATACATACATACATACATATATACATACTTACATACATACATACATATATACATACTTACATACATACATACATACATACATACATACATACATACATACATACACACACATACATACATACACACATGCACACATATATACATACATACATACATACATACATACATACATACATACATACATACATACATACATACATACATAAACAAAGCAAGATGCTCTGCGGCTGGAAGAACTCTGAAGACGACAAAATTGATTCCAAATGCAGAACCACTCACATGGCAAAAAACTACAGGCCAGTTGCATGCCAGAACTTAATGTATAAGATATACACAGCATGCTTAAACCTCTTCCTCCAGGAACATTCCAGGACTATTGTGAAACCAATAGCATCATCAAAACAGAACAAGCAGCTGAGAAGAAAGGAGTCTGGAGATGTGCTGAGCAAATGTTAATCAACAAAACTGTGAAGTCAGAGGTTCGAGAGGATTGGAGAAACCGAGATTCAATGTGGCTAGACTACAAGAAAGCTTTTGACTGTGTTCCCCACCAATGGATGCTGGAAGCCCTTCAACTTGCTAAGGTTCCAGTGAGCGCAGTCAAAGCCATAGCTGATCTGACTTCATTGTGGGCCACCATCTTGAAATTAAACATAAAGAGTGGCTGTATTATCACTGATATCGCAAAGGCATATTCCAAAGGGACAGCCTCTTTGCCATGTTGTTTATACTTTCTGTAAACCTCTTGTCATTCAAGTTAAGGAAGTCTGAAGGATATCTTACTGGTTCACAAAGACACAGAAATACCAAGATTACGCATCGTTTTTTTCTGGATGACTTGAAACTTTATGAGATGATAACAAGCCTTGACCTAGTTATAACATTCTCAAAGGATGTAGGGCTGGAGTTTGGTTAGGATAAATGTTGTTATATGGTTGGGAAAAGGGGGAAAACTATAAGCCGGACTAGCAGCATCTTTATCAATGATTTGACTGTTTCCCCTGTATCTGACGAGGAATGTTACAGGTACCTAGGTTTGGAGGAAAACATATCTTACAAAGGCTCCCGTAACAAAACGCGTGTCACTAAAGAATATTACAGCCGAATAAAGAAAATTTGGACCTCAGAACACTCTGCATTCAATAAAACAGTGGCCCACAATGTGTTTGCAGTGCCAGTACTCATACCAACATTTGGGCTGCTTGATTGGACGCTTGATAAGATCCGAGCCATTAATGTGAAAACCCGAAAAATACTAACAAGCACACATAATTTCCACATAAACAGTGACTTAGACCGCCTCTACCTAAAACGAAAACAAGGCAGAAGAAGCTTAACATCGACCGACAATGCTTTTGAATGTCGCATCATATCCCTTCGGCAACATCTTTTAACCACCAAGTGTCGAAGTGCATCCCTTGATCAAGTTTGCATACATGAGGCTGATAACGTCATAAGACTTGGAAGGCAGCTCCTTGAGCAACACTCTTTGTCTGATAACCTAGAATACATGCCCAAAGAACTCGCACGACTCTACCGCAATGTATCATCAGACGAAAAGACAATATATGAACAGAAGACTATGCTAGTAGAAATCTCCGTGATGATAGTAACATTGATCATCAAAGCAGTCTATCATGGACCAATAGCCGGATTACTACCTTCCACTTTAAAGGGTATTGCTTTTGCAATCCATGAACAGGAAATATCAACCAAGTAACTGATGCACAAAAGGGATAGAGATGCAGGAAAAGCAGTAAAATGTGACAACCTATGCGGACTTTGTGGAGTTAACACCGAAGATATCAGCCACATCATAAGCAGTTGTCCGAAAATGTCATCATAGTATTATCTACCAATGAGACATGATATTGTAGCTAGGACACTCTATAATGAAATCCGTCGGAAGAATAATCCCGAGGACAAAGAAAGAAGCGTCCACAGTATGCTAGAATCCATAGCCACTCATAATAAAATGGAATACTGGTGAAATGTCCCAGTGAAAATCTCAATAAAATATAAGCACAACAGACCTAATGTAATGATTTGGGATAGAGAAGGGAAACTGTGTACTGTTGTGGAAATTAGCTGCCCAGTGGATGTTAACATAAAGCTGAAGATCAGTGAAAAGAGAATACCTACGCTGAACTATTGAGAAATCTGCAGTTACTTTATCCAGATTAGAAGTTCAGGTTTATACCTGTAATTATTTGGGTTCTGGGATACGTAACACACTGCCTAAATACCAATCTTGAGAAATTAGGCTTCTCAAAACCAGAAAGGAGAAAGCTAATTCGAAGATTGCAGATCCAGTCGATCACTGGAACTGTAATAATTTGTAAAACTTTTCAGAAGTTTATCATTTAAGTATATATGAGCATGTCTAGATATGCAACTATATGCATGAGAATACATACACAAAACAAAACATACACATTTGCACACATACATACATACATACATACATACATACATACATACATACATACATACATACTTACATCCATACATACATACAAACAAAAATACCCTATTGTTGATGTTGAAATTCCAATGAAGGACCCTTGGATTTAGGTTAGAAATCGGCTCTTTCTCTATTGGCAAGAAATCTTGAAATAAAACTGAACATACTTACTCTCTCTCTCTCTCTCTTTACACACACACACACACACACACACACACACACACACACACACACACACACACAAACACACACGCTAAGTTTCAGGAATGGCAGTGTGGTTAATGAGTTCATGTGTCCAAATTAAGTTCTGCAATGCAGTCCCTTCTACTATAGCATCACAAAGAATGTGTTCTAGTAAACGGAAACTGTACGGAAGATCGCCATATAGATATATATACATACATACATACATACATACATACATACATACATACATACATACATACATACATACATACAATCAGACAGACAGACAGATAGATAGACAGACAACAGACATATATATATATATATAACAATTTAGGAATGGCCTGAACAGGCCATTCATCCACCAGAAAGAGCAGCCAAACTCCACCGCCAAGTAGTGTAATTCGGAAATAAGGTGAAAATTTAAAAACATTTACCCTAATTCATCTTTTATACGATGCATCGTTTCGGTGTCTTTAATGATAGACCAGTTATTAAATTAAATTAAGCTAGTCTACCATAGGTCACACTTCATCAGTAAAAGAAACCTGGGAGAGACGGATATACACGAGGCTACTGTATCAATGCCTCGGGAATATCTGTCTTAAAATTTCAAGACCAACGCATTCGCGCCAAACTATCGGCAGCAATATAAACTGCCGATTCAATCTCAGAATTATTCCCGAGGCATTGATACAGTAGCCTCGTGTATATCCGTCTCTCCCAGGTTTCTTTTACTGATGAAGTGTGACCTATGGTAGACTAGCTTAATTAATTTAATTAAGCTGGTCTCATTAAAGACACCGAAACGATGCATCGTTATAAAAGATGAATAGGTAAATGTTTTTTTATTAAATTTTCACCTTATTTCCGAATTACACTACTTGGCGGTGGAGTTATGGCTGCTCTTTCTGGTGGACGAATGGCCTGTTCAGGCCATTCCTAAATTGTTATATTTATACATATTAGTCTTTGACTATTTTCTCTTTTCCATTAGGCCGCTGGTAGCGATAAATTTTTACTCAATTTTTTGCTACCCTAAATTGATTAATTGATAATTTTCTGACTAATTCTGAGATTGAATCGGCAGTTTATATTTGCTGCCGATAAGTTTGGCGCGAATGCGTTGGTCTTGAAAATTTTAAGACAGATATTCCCGAGGCATTGATACAGTAGCCTCGTGTATCCGTCTCTCCCAGGTTTTTTACTGATGAAGTGTGACCTATGGTAGACTAGCTTAATTTAATTTAATTAAGCTGGTCTATCATTAAAGACACCGAAACGATGCATCGTATAAAAGATGAATTAGGGTAAATGTTTTAAATTTTCACCTTATTTCCGAATTACACTACTTGGCGGTTGGAGTTATGGCTGCTCTTTCTGGTGGACGAATGGCCTGTTCAGGCCATTCCTAAATTGTTATATTTATACATATTTAGTCTTTGACTATTTTCTCTTTTCCATTGGCCGCTGGTAGCGATAAATTTTTACTCAATTTTTTGCTACCCTAAATTGATTAAAAAATATATATATATATATATATATATATATATATTATATATAATTATAATATATATATATATGCATACACATACACACATCTACATAGTAGAATAAACATACATGTATACATCCACAAACGCATACGTATACGTGCTTTTCTCGGACTATTATTTTCCTTCTCTCCAGGCTTTACCCCTTTTCTCTTTCTGAGGAAAAGCCATGTTCGAAACGTCACACCATTTCTTCTTTCCATCTTAAACTGAGCGTCAACCCAACTTTCTGACTTTTGTTGTTTTTGTTTTTATTATTGGTTAGCCTTTATATGTATATTTATATGTACATAAATGTATACTTATATATATGCATACTTATATATTCATATATATGACATTTTTGTATTAGCATATGTTCAGCATTGGCTACATGTTACTGATAAAGCATAAAAATGTAGAAATGTCTACCGAGAATTCTAACAGTTACTATGGAATTATTTTCGTCTGCTACTGATATAGTCGTGTTTTTAAACATAGTACGTCCATAAAAGACGTATTTGGACAAATACCTTAATTAATTTGCTTTTCCACGGTGTATTTACATTTACTATGATACTATGATACTGTCAGAGATCCAGTAATGAAGTTGCCAAACGACGTAGTCGTACATGGATTTATGGAAACCCACGAACAATATCGACAATATTATGTTCGCTTCATTGGCAATATGTTAGCCATTTTACACTGAAAAGAGTAGGATTTTCTGCTACTAAAGTGAAACAGAAAGACATTAAATTTTGATTCGCCATTACGATGAGAAATAACTCCAAGTAAATGAATAAATTATGAATTAATGACAAATGATTTTAATTCGAGCAACAAGAGAATTGGTAATTCGAACTTTGCTACTGAGTTTATCATTTATATGCAGCCATGAATTGGTGTTTACAACAGTATGATTACAATTATACATAGATGCATACATACATACGTACATACATACATGGTGGCTGCCCCCTCGTTATCGTGTGTGGCCATTGCACGAAGCTTAATCAATGTTGTTATCATGCAATGCCTGTGCAAGAAGATTTTTTAAAGTGAGGAAAGGCTGTGCACTGAGTCAATCCCACTCACTAAGCAACAGCAGCCATAATCCGAAAAGAAGAACAAATCAACATCATCGGTAACTACTGAGCCGCAGGTTTTATGTCGGAGTTATCCCAGTTACCTGAGTTACCTTCTCCTAGAAGGATGCCCTAACAAAGGCAAACATACATACATACATACATACATACATACATACATGATGGCTATATACTCCTTAGTTGAGCATGACCATCGCTGACAGTGTTCTAAGTTGAGCGCGGTTTGCACAACGCCTTAATATTATCTGTTTTGGTATTGCTATTATTTATGGCCTATTCCCCGTTTCACAATTTAAGTTTTATCTATATTTATACTTCTTGTTTTCTCACGATATTAACAAAATATAGCATTTGGCTGATACACAATCTAAAAGAGCACATTTTGAAGTAAGTCTGATGAAATGCCACGTTAGAGCTTAAAACCGCAAACATTACGTAACTTTTCACAGTGAACTTTTGCAGGCAATGGCGTTAAAACAGAGTGATACAGAAGCAATTATAACTGGTCATTAAAGATGTGCTAAACTCATACATATATTATATACCTACAAAAACGTACACACACACACACATTCATATACATACATTCACATACATACATAGCCAAGGCATTGTAAAGAAGAATGAATAATATAAGCCTTCAAAATTTATTTATTACGGTATTATTCGCATTAAATTCCAATGATTACACGTGTTTCTGCTGCATAAGTGCTCTAGTATCATTTGATATGGCATTTATGTGCATTTAGCTGATTCATTTGCAGCACATATTCATCCAAGGCAGACATTCCTATGCAGCTTTGTTCAAGATTTTACTCACGCGAGTGGTTGAAGCGAACTATCTTTCTTTATGTTATATATATATATATAGATATGAAATATATTCTTTTTTTATACTGCGTGGCTAAACTTCTGTTCACCAGAAACACGCTCTCACAAGGGTATTAAATCAAGTTGCCAACACCCACATTTTTATGTAGTTCAAATAAATCGAGTGAATTTTCTCTGACTGCCTGTAATTTTCTCTGACTGCCTGTTAATTACGAATCCGCACATTCGGAAAGAACTACGTTGGTGTATAATATTATATGCACGTATACAAATGATATGCTCACATACAACCTTTGCAAAGCGGATTGAATAGCTGATTTCTGATGAGGTGTTAATAAGTGCTGAAACAAGTCTGATAAACCTCATTTTGTGGCTGCAGAGGAAAAATCCTTGATTTACACCTTGTGTCCATTTTATCACAATGCACTTACACTCACACACTCACGCACCTATTCCCCCTCCCCCATCTTCGGATAAGAATACTCTACTTAGTTTGAAACTTATGAAAACCTCTAATCCTCTGTCTGTCTGCCTGTCTCTCTCTCCCTCTCTGTCTCTCTCTTTCTTTCTTTCTGTCTTTCTCTCTCTCTCTCTCTCTCTCTCTCTCTCTCTCTCTCTCTCTATATATATATATATATATATATAATATATGTATTATATATATATGCACATATACACATTTATGCAGACACACACTCACATGTATGTACATATATACGTATACATATGCATTATAAATATACATACATACATACATACATACATACATACATACATACATACATATATATATATATATATTATATATATATATATATATATATATATATATATATATATGCATATATATATATATATATATTATATATATATATATATATTATATATATAATATGCATATATAATATATATATACATATATGCATGTATGTATGCGTGTGTGTGACTAGAAGTGGGTGTCTGTGCATTTATGGATAGTGCACAATAAAGATTTTTCAATTAATTTCTCTTGTGACATATTTAACAGCACGCCTGTCAGCAATTTCTCAAACTACTCCCTTTATTAACAATTATAATTCTCACAAATGTCACCTAAAAAAGCCTTCCCTATTTACTCCTTTGTTCTCCACTCACCTCAATTTAACAGGTTTTCTTTATGATTTCTGTTTTTTTTTGTTGTTTGTATTCAGCAGTTCAAACTTGCAATCGAGAAATGAATTCGCATTGAGTAATAGTTATTTTATTTTCCCTTTTGTTATTCAAAAGCAAAACGAAGCTTAAAAACCACAATATAATATTGTTGATGATGATGATGATGATGACGATGACAACAACAACGACAACGACAATGATGAGGACAATGGTGTCGATGATGATGATGACAATAAATAATGTTTTTGTTGTTGTTGTTGTTGTCGTTGAGTGAAAAATCTGCCTTAGTCAAACAGCAAGTTAATTACAGAACCAATGGAATTGAATCGTAGATTTTTATGCGGGATGTAAAATTAAGTTAAGATATATTTTTCCTGAGAAATTCACAAGAAAGTGTTGGAAATAATCAGGAAAAAAATAAAATATAAAGATAAAAATAAACATATTTATAAATATAAATAATTTTATTATTGCAATAAATATTGAAATATAAAAGCAAATGTTGTGAGTGGGGAAATATATAAGCATTGAAACGATCAAATTATTTTTATACGTACCAGTGTGTTGATAGGTTAGTATATTTAAATTGGCCTTTACAAAACTTATTCTATAAACGAGCAAGTAAAGTCGACGTATTCTCGAAGGAATTCTATAAACAAACTGCTATTTAATGACTGAAGTAATATACTTTAAAGTAAACAGTTTGTATTCAGTCTATTTGTTTGATATATATTAATTAAACGGCGGACTTCGGCGGTTTCTGTAGCGGGTAACCTGTCGCGAGCGGCGATATCCTCGCGAGGTGAAACCGCTGCTGCGGTTTCAATTCAAACCTGACCTTTTTTTTTTTATTGTTTTCACTGGTTTCATTCTTCGGACTGTGACCATGTTGGGGCAACACCTTGATTTTAGTCGAACAAATAGACCTTAGTACTTTAATTTTAAGCCCGGTTCTTGTTCTGTTTGTCTATTTTTGCTAAACTGCCAGGTTACGGTGACGTAAACAAACCAGCACCGATTGTCACGCAATATTGGATGGAGCAACTACACACACACACACGCATATGTATGTGTATGTGTATATATATATATATATACATATATATATGTGTGTGTGTGTGTGTGTATGTGTCTATATATAAATATATATAAATATATGTGTATGTGCCTATATATATATATATATATATATATATATATATATATATATAGTCTATTTGTTTGATATATATTAATTCAACGGCGGACTTCGGCGGTTTCTGTAGCAGGTAACCTGTCGCAAGTGGCGATATCCTCGCGAGGTGAAACCGCTGCTGCGGTTTCAATTCAAACCTGACCTTTTTTTTCTTTTTTTGATTGTTTTCACTGGTTTCATTTTTCGGACTGTGATCATGCTGGGGCAACACCTTGATCTTAGTCGAACAAATCGACCTTAGTACTTTAATTTTAAGCCCGGTTCTTGTTCCGTTTGTCTTTTTTTGCTAAACTGCCAGGTTACGGTGACGTAAACAAACCGGCACCGATTGTCACGCAATATTGGATGGAGCAAACACACACACACGCACACGCATATATCTGTGTGTGTATAAATATATATATATATATATAAATATATATATATTCACACTTTCACCACAACTTTCACTCTTTCTTCCTGTTTCTGTTGTACCTGTATTTCAAAGGGCCAGCCTTCTCACACTCTGTGTTACGCTGACTCTCCCCGAGAACTACGTTAAGGGTACATGTGTCTGTGGAGTGCTCAGCCACTTGCACGTTAATTTCACGAGCTGGCTGTTCCGTTGATCGGATCAACTGGAACCCCTCGTCGTCGTAACCGACGGAGTACCATGACGATATATATATATATATATATATATATATATATATACGTATAGATATGTATATAGATATAATACATGTGTACACAATAAATATACGACAGGTTTCCACACAGTGTCTGTCGACCAAATTCATTCACAAAGCATTGATTGAGAAACGAACTGAATCTAGCTGACTCACAAACTACTGAGGGAGCTTGTGCATGGTCACTTATCCTGTTAGACAACCAAGTTTCCTTTAATTTAAATCCTATATTCTTGTGTAATCCTAGACATGCAATACCAGAGAGAAGAACGTAGTCTAGGTTAGATTACTTTTGATCATAGGCCTGCTCAGGCAAGGCTGACATGGTATTAAATTACTAGGCGGCGAGCTGGCAGAAACGTTAGCACGCCGGGCGAAATGCTTAGCGGTATTTCGTCTGCGTTACGTTGTGAGTTCAAATTCCGCCGAGGTCGACTTTGCCTTTCATCCTTTCGGGGTCGATAAATTAAGTACCAGTTACGCACTGGGGTCGATATAATCGACTTAATACCTATGTCTGTCCTTGTTTGTCCCCTCTGTGTTTAGCCCCTTGTGGGTAATTAAGAAATAGGTATTAAATTACTACAACAGTAGCAGCAGCAACAGCAGCAGCAGCAAAAGTAACAGCAGCAACAGTAACCATGATTGCGGCTATTTACAGAGAAAAGGCTATACTTCCACATATTTGTGGTTTAGTGAGCGTCAGGATATGATAAGAAAAGTGAGCCGGTTGTGGTAGATGATTTATTAGGGAAGGGTTATTAACCTAGAAATGTGTAGCTGTGGATATATGTATAGTTGAAGAAATCTACTTCACTGTTGGTTGGTTGGTTGGTGGTAGGCTATGTGATACGAATGTATCGTTTCTCTTTAGAGTCAACTGTAAGGGCGTGACTGAGACGAAATTCGTTTGTCCATTGTTGTTTTGATACATAAGAACAGCTGCAGGCGTGGTCGTGTGGAGAAGGTTCATTCCTAACCATGTGATCCTGCGTTCAGCTCTATTGTATGAAACCTTGGGTAAGTATCTTGTATTTTAGCCCCGGGCCGACCAAAGCCTTGTGAGTAAATTTGGTAAGCGGAAACTGAAAGAAGCCTGTCACATGATCCTTATAATTCAGCTGCAAAGACACATTTAGAAATTAAGGAAGATAATATACTTGCAGCTATGAATGACATAAATCCAAACTCAGCATCTGGACCAGATTGTTTCCCAACCACAGTGTTAAAATGTACAAAAACCCGCCTTGTCAAAACACGAAAGACTACTAGAAACTCAATCGTAGACCAATTTCCAGTCATAAAACAAGAAAACTGAAAGAAAATCAATTAAGAAGGTGCTCCAGCATAGCTGCGATCCTACAAGTGAAGACATTAAAATAATTAAAGAATATATATATATATATATATATATATATATATAATCTGTAAAATGATATGTGACAATTATTCAATAGCCAAGATAAAACTCTGAGTTTCGGATGCCGAGTGGAAATCCACAACACCATCTCTTCGGTTATCGAAGAGATGGTGTTGTGGATTTCCACCTCGGCATCCGAAACTCAGAGTTTTATCCTGGCTATTGAATAATTGTCACATATTATTTTACAGATAATTTCCTCTATTTTCATAATATTGAGGTCTCTTTCTTTCTTTTGTTATCTTATCGTTTTTACCAATATGTATATATATATATATATATATATATATATATATATATATATATATATATATATATGTATAGAGAGATAGATAGATATGTACATATGTATATGTGTGTGTGTGTGTTTCTTTGTGTTTGTGATGCCTTTGTCCACCACCACTGCTTGACAACCGGTGTTGGTTTCTTTACGTCTCCATAACTTTGCAGTTCGGCTAAAAGTAATAAGCACCAGTCAGAAAAAAAATCGAAAAAGCCCTGGGGGCGATTTGTTGGCCCAAACCCTTCAAAGCGATGCTCCAGCATGACCTTACTCCAATGACTGAAACAAATAAAAGATAAAAAGATAAAAGGTAAGAAACAATGCTTTTGCCTGTGTACCATATTCCTGGTAAATTCCCCACCACTCAACCTTACCTTTTAATTGCAATTGCTATTTATAGCTTATTACAAAGAGAAAGAAAAAACAAAACAATTTTTCTTTATCCTACCTCAGTACAATTACACTGTGTGGAGGCGCAATGGCCCAGTGGTTAGGGCAGCGGACTCGCAGTCATAGGATCGCGGTTTCGATTCCCAGACCGGGCGTTGTGAGTGTTTATTGAGCGAAAACACCTAAAAGCTCCACGAGGCTCCGGCAGGGGATGGTGGTGATCCCTGCTGTACTCTTTCACCACAACTTTCTCTCACTCTTACTTCCTGTTTCTGTTGTACCTGTATTTTAAGGGGCCGGCCTTGTCACTCTCTGTGTCACGCTGAATATCCCCGAGAACTACGTTAAGGGTACACGTGTCTGTGGAGTGCTCAGCCACTTACACATTAATTTCACGAGCAGGCTGTTCCGTTGATTCAACTGTTATTTCCTGTTTGATCACCCCCAGACGGTATGAAAAATGGCTAATATTTTCTTCAAACTTTGCTTTTGTTACATTTATTCAAGCTCCAAAGAATCCCTCTTAATACAAGGTTATGATGCTTTCCTATTACTCCTGGTCATGATCAGAGCTGCACATATTGTCGGCCACTAAGCGGCATGTTCAAGCTGTTAACATCAAATAACTGACAAGCAAATTTGTGGTATTGAGCAGAATATTTACTATAACGATATTTCTGCTTCAGCAACTCAGTACTGAATCTGTTTGAAATGTAATGGAAAATAGATCAGTTTCAAAATTTCAAAGTATTGATATCCAGGTCACAAAAGCAAAGTTTGAAGGGAATAGCAATTTTCTTTGATTTTTAGTTCGAAGCAAATAGGAAATAACACTTACTGATCAAAGAATAAAAGTTGTTACACAGTGTAATAGATCAACTGTTTTAAAACTAATAACTATGCATCTAAGTATATATGTGTGTGTTTGTATCATCGTCATCATTGTGTCATGCCCCGGCAGAACCTAAGTAATTAGATTCTTTCTTTACTATAGAATGAGTGCGTTTATCTTCGATGGAAGTGATACTGTATTGTGTGTGGAGGCGCTTTGGCCCAGTGGTTAGGGCAGCGGACTCGCGGTCGTAGGATCGCGGTTTCGATTCCCAGACCGGGCGTTGTGAGTGTTTATTGAGCGAAAACACCTAAAGCTCCACGAGGCTCCGGCAGGGGATGGTGGTGATCCCAGCTGTACTCTTTCACCACAACTTTCTCCCACCCTTACTTCCAGTTTCTGTTGTACCTGTATTTCAGAGGGCCGGCCTTGTCACTCTCTGTGTCACGATGAATATCCCCGAGAACTACGTTAAGGGTACACGTGTCTGTGGAGTGCTCAGCCACTTACACGTTAATTTCACGAGCAGGCTGTTCCGTTTATTGGATCAACCGATCTCTCATCGTCGTAACCGACGGAGTGCTTCCATCCACTGTATTGTGAATGGTGCTCCACATTCTTCTCGCAGAGTAACCAATCCTGAATGAGAAAGGGAACAAGAAAGAGAGAAACAGTAGAATCGATGCTAGTACTTGACAGGGATTAACATGCAGTTTGCCATCGTAAAAAAAGTGGGAGTAAATTGTCCTAAAAATTGAAAGCAAATTGCGATAGAAATCAGAGTTGACGATAGTGATATCATATAATTTCATGCAAACAATGTATGTGACACAACCAATGTATAGAACATACATATATTTAATATAACATGAAAGCTGTACATATATTTTATATGAGATGAAAACGTAACAGTCACTGATGCATGAAATGGGATCCATGAATAATTTTTGACAATCTCTAAATTTGTTTCGCCACATCATGAAGATATATAAATAAGTCATCACTAGTCCGACGTTGCCGCCTAAGTATACATCGCGCTTCTATAGTCTTTGTATTAATGCTGTCATTGTTTGGATCAGCAAAATGAAGTGAATGGTTCACAACTTCCTGAATATAGAATTTGCCGAGTTCCACATAAGAAGTCCATCCATCAGATATCAAACGTGTTTTATGGAATTTTGGTATGTCACTATCGTCACTTCAGCTTCTATTGCGATTTACATTTTTGTTTTGAGTAATCTACTTTCACTTGTTTTAGGACGGTCAACTACATGTTAAAGCTTGGACTGGTAGCTTAAATTCATTTTATCAACACGACCTAGAAGGATGTCTGTCAAGCGATGGTGGGGAGACAAACACAGACACGAAGACATACACACATAAACATACATACATACATATGTACGTACGTACATCCATCCATCCATCCATACACACACACACACACACACACACACAACACACACACATATATATATATATATATTATATTTAATTAGAGATAAAACCACTATTAGGCAAATCAAACAATGAAAAACTTAAGCCAATACATAAAATTAATTAATTTATATTATTTTAAATATATATCAAAATTATTAAAAGTTATCTTTTATTAAACTTTTAATAATTTTGATATATATTTAAAATAATATCAATTAATTAATTTTATGTATTGGCTTAAGTTTTTCATTGTTTGATTTGCCTAATAGTGGTTTTATCTTTAATTAAATATAATATAATATTTTACTATAAAATTGGATTCAATCCTAAATCTGATTTTTCCCTGTAAGTTTGGATTTATTCCCTAATATTTTATTATATATATATATACATATCAGGCACGTGCCGCCAGTAATTAATTACACAGGGTAGGCAATTGGCGGCCTTTATGTAGTAAAAGACATAAAAATTAACCGAAACAGACGCGCGAATGAGTTGAAGGCAGATCTATTTCTGCCTTTATAGCACGTAAAGAAATCGATGTTGTAGAAATGTACGCAGCACGTGTAATACAGCAGTATTATGCGTCGCTTAAAAACGGAAATTGAAAAGTAGGGACGAATTATGCCTACCTAATCTACAAAAAAAAAAAAAAATTATATCTTATGCATAGTAATCAGACTAA
Source organism: Octopus sinensis (assembly GCF_006345805.1). Taxonomy (NCBI): domain Eukaryota; kingdom Metazoa; phylum Mollusca; class Cephalopoda; order Octopoda; family Octopodidae; genus Octopus; species Octopus sinensis. The sequence goes on along the minus strand of NC_043001.1, from coordinate 124,928,801 downwards.
CCTTCATAATTTTATTGAATCAGGTGCATATTTTGCCATAAAAGGAAAATGTTGCTATCGATCTATTTTATTCAAGGTAGGCACCGCCTGCCTTGCCTACCTCTTTCAGTTACCGTCTACCAAAATCCACTCATAAGGCTTTGGTCGACCCGAGGCTATAGTAGCAGACACTTGTTCCAGGTACCATGCAGTGGGACTGAACCCGGAACCATATGGTACAACATAGCCACGGCTGCGCCTATATATATATATATATATATATATATATATATATATATATATATGTATGTATGTATGTATATATATATATATATATATATATATAATATATGTATATACAGTAATCCCTCGCTATATCACGGTTCACCTATTGCGCACTCAGTATATCGTGGTTCACCTATCGAGCACTCAGTACAACGCGGATTTTTCTGACTAATATATGTAAATTTATATCGCGGACTCCTCAGGATATCACGGCTGATGGGTATTTATATTCTTTTAGATTTAACTTATTTCTCTGGAAGGTTTTAGAACGTAACACCCGCGATAGTCGAGGGATTACTGTGTGTGGTGTGTGTGTGTGTGTGTGGCTGTGTGGTAAGTAGCTTGCTTACCAACCACATGGCTCCGGGTTCAGTCCTACTGCGTGGCATCTTGGGCAAGTGTCTTTTACTATAGCCTCAGGCCGACCAATGAGTGGATTTGGTAGACGGAAACTGAAAGAAGCCCGTCGTATATATGTTTATATACATATGTGTGTGTATGTTTGTGTGTCTGTGTTTGTCCCCCTAGCATTGCTTGACAAACGATGCTGGTGTGTTTACGTCGCCGTCACTTAGCGGTTCGGCAAAAGAGACCGACAGAATAAGTACTGGGCTTACAAAAAATAAATCCTGGGGTCGATTTGCTCGACTAAAGGCGGTGCTCCAGCATGGCCGCAGTCAAATGACTGAAACAAGTAAAAGAGTAAAGAGTATATATAAATTGCCGATTTTTTATATATAAATATATAAATATATATAAATATACAAATATATATAAATTGCCGATAAATTGGCAATTTAATTATTTAGTGCTGGTTGAGTTCCGCTTCTACGCGGTAGATTCGAAAAATTAGAACCTATAGACACGTGGCGGGTTATTTATTGCTCCGTGCCTATGTGTTCAGTCCTGGCAACCTACTGAAGAAGCAGCGCCAGATATAGGCTGAAATCATTTTATTTAAGTCTGTATTTAAGTCTGCAGAAACCTTGTAGGGTCTAGGATTAAGGTAAAAGTTTTTATTTTTCAATCACTTTCAGAATTACAACAATTGGTGGCTTGGAGTTTAACTGCTCTTTCTAGTGAGTCAGATATCCTATTCTTTGGGTATCTCTTTTGTGTTTGAATGTACACTGTATTCTTATACACACACACACACACACCACACGCACATATATATATATATATATATATATGAGTATGTGTGTGTGTGTGTGTGTATGTGAGCGTGTGCATACATGTTATAAATTATTCATGTCTTAATATGTCTACTTGATCGTGTAAGGTACATATATTTAAGGTATGCCTTTTCTTGTTGGTATTGTAATTCACGTAGTTTTCAGTACAATAGGAAAGGAAAAAAATGTGCAACTGGAAAGATTGATAGTGTTGACTTTATTAACCTACGTCATACTGACACTATAAGAAAAGTAAGAAAGAAAAAACGGGAAAAAAGGGAAAATAATTTGGATTTTAAGAATGTCTGTTGTTTTGATTATTAAAATGTCTGTACCGATTAGCATGGAGGTGAAATGGCGAAAGAATTTTTTCTATGGTTTCTTTTTCTAACAAATCATAGTGTGTGTAAATATGTTAAGTGGTGAAATTCTCAATATTGTACTCAAAATTTCTTAATTGAAATTCCTAGCCTATTGGAGAAAAAAAAAATGAAAGAAAAAAAAAGATAAATAAAACTCACCAAACCTCTCAGATAAAAGGGGCGATAACTTCAAGAAATTAAAACTTATCTTTCCAAAGTTAATAAACACGATTAGAAGAAAATCTGATCTTAGTTGTTAATTTGTGGTGGGAGAGACAACTATAGACATGTTTCAGTCTATTAGGCCTCCTCAGTACAGTATTGACTAGTTAAGCCAGTTTGATCTGTAGCAAATTTGAAATGGAATCGCCAAAATGTCAAGTAAAATTCACGGATTAGCCAAAACCATTTCACGTGATCGGCCGATTAACTGACCGATCACCATCTATCACGTGATGCAACTTTCTAGAACCTTCCAGTACTTTCTCTTTGAATTCAATATAAAGCCACTTTTAGCGCCACCTCTTTACAGAGTGTCGAGGGTTACTGAGTAAAATACGTCTCCACTCATGTCAGGCATATTTGCGCAAAACGTTGATACCGACCGACCCACTCACTAGCAGGAACAAATACAGAATGTCAGCAGTTGTTTGAACGACTAGTTATTCAACCGAGTAGTTGGCAGATACAGATTTGTTGTCTTGAATTTAACATGATATTTCTCCACTTGTGCAAGAGTAGCCACAGAGTCATTCGGATGAGTTATTTTCGTCATAAACTATCGAGTTGTCTCTCCTCATGTGTATATAAATAAATGTTTGTATTCATCATTCAAGACAACGTAGAAATAATATGTGCAAAAAATAAAACGTCTATTAATTGGTCACGAGATGTTGTCTATCATTTTCACGCAACCAGCGACACAAGCCATATAGCGAAACACTAAAAACCCTCTGGTGACAAATCCATTGACAAAGATTTACAAATAGAAAAGATTTATAAATAATTTTCTTTCTTCGTTTAAATAATTAGTAATGTGAAACTTAGAATAACGATTCAAGAAGCATCAACTTCTAAAAATGTAAAATATGCAGATTCCTTTGCATCCTGTGCTTTTCTTTTGTAAACACAAACATTCTTCCAATTATCCATATATATTTTGGACAGCTTATTTCATCATGGGAAAGTCGACAGGAAAGAAATTGAAGGGAGACACTAGAGTTATACATTCTCTAAGGATGTGGAATCCTGCTGTCGCTCTTTGATTTTTCTTCTCTCAGTTTTTCCTTTAAAAAGGACTGTCCAAAACGTTGGATTTTCCACTCACTACATTACCCCCTTACCCGGCAGAAACGAATATATGCGTTTTGACCTAAATCGTTTTTTTCTATCTCTGGCGAGTTAACTCGTCAAAAGATAGACTCGCCAAAATCGACAATTAAAAAATAAAACAATCAAAAAATATGTCTGAAAAAATACATTTATTTTCAAAATAATTGTTGGGTAAGGGGTTAAGTTCATTATATTCTTTTCAACGATTTTGCTAAATAATACAAGTCTTACTGATGCAGACCAACACCAATCTTTTTGATGCTTTGGTTTTATATATATATATATATATATATATATATATATATATATATATCACCGTGATCACCGTGACCGACCGGGCTATCAGATGATGTTGCTACACATCGCTGGTCACAATGCATTTCGCATTGTTTTAGCCTTCAAATGACGCCACCCCGCTGGCTAAGCGAGCAGGCCAGTAGAAGAAAGAGTGAGAGAAAGTTGTAGCGAAAGAGTACAGCAGGGATCGCCACCATCCCCTGCCGGAGCCTTGTGGAGCTTTAGGTGTTTTCGCTCAATAAACACTCACAACGCCCGGTCTAGGAATCGAAACCGCGATCCTACGACCGCGAGTCCGCTGCCCTAACCACTGGGCCATATATATATCCAGTAAAATCCGAAAGAGAAGCACACTGTAAGTTAGACCAGTAGAGTATATAGATAAAGATAGTTATGGCCGGTCTATGGCGTTACCTTGGATTTCACATCCTTAAAGTGCTAGTTTAACAGGGTTTCTTCAGATTCCCTCTGCTAGAGAGGCCATAGGCCAACGGGTTTTAGGGTCTGAAGAAACACTGTAAAGCTAGTGCTTTATGAACGCGAAACCCAGAGTAAGCCCACAGACCGGCCTTATCTATCTATCTATCTATCTATCTATCTATCTATCTATCTATCTATCTATCTATCTATCTATCTATCTGTCTGTCTGTCTGTCTGTCTGTCTGTCTGTCTGTCTATCTGTCTGTCTGTCTGTCTATCTATCTATCTATCTATCTATCTATCTATCTATCTATCTATCTATCTATCTATCTATCTATCTGTCTGTCTGTCTGTCTGTCTGTCTCAATGACGGGCTTCGAACCAGTTTCCGTCTGCCAAATTCCACTCACAAGGTATTGGACGATCCGATCCTATGAATCGGACTGTAGGATCGAATTCAGTACCGCGTGATTTGGAAGTGTATGCCTTCACCCATTAGGAACATAACGATATCATTAATTTCCTTTCAGATTTGATTCTTTTCTTTTGGGAGATTTTGAAATATGCGTTGGCACCATTGTTATTTCTGTCGTGTTGGTAATGGTACAGAAGTAAATACCAAAGGAGTGAGCCTCTACGAGACGGTTGGTTCGATCTTCTAGAAGCAGTAACTTTAAATAAAAGACATTGTTCAATGTTATACGTTATACATACATACGTACAAATGTGCATGCATACATTTATACACATACATAAAATACATAGGTAGGCATACGTGTTTGCTATTTTTTATTTCCTTTACTCCTCCCCTTCACTTTTAACGATGGTTTGGTCGACCAACGTTGTACTTGATTTTTAAGATATTGGGATGATCACAACTTAAACACTTTTGATCAGAGCTTGTTTTTTCTCGATCAGAGTTTAACCCAGAATTAAACAAGAACATATACAACAGTAACACGGACGTCACAGATTTGTACGTTGGTAACATTCAAAGATTTGTACGTAGGTAACAAATCAGTAAAGTTTAAATAAATAAGCGAGTCCATTTAGGAGGTTTGACGGTGCAGGGTTGGGGGTATTCAAGGGTCATTTTCTCTAGACTTATCACTTCTGACATGAGAATACTTATTTCTTGACTTAAGAAAGAAAATCCTACTCGTGTTATCAAATAATCATGACCTGGCTATTGTTTCTTCTACGGTGTGTGTGTGTGTTTGTAGCGAGGCTGTTACTCTGTTTGCTCCTTGCAATCTCGTTCAGTAAGTTTTAATGAATAAAGAAAAAAAAACAAAACAAACAATGTTAGATATAAAAGGAAAAAGAAAAAGGGTAGGAAAGAGTTGAAAATCGCTTCAGTAAGGTTGGGAAGTAAGTAAGTAAGTCTGTTACTAAGGAGTCTTTGAAGATTAATGACATAATGTCTAAATAGGTAAACATGGCAAATGAAGGTGGAAATGTCATGTATTAGCTTTTCTCATTGGTCGACCACACCGTTGTTGAAAAAGGGGGTAAAGGAGATAAGCAAAATAGAAAGCAGACACACCTGCCTCCCTACCTATGTACCTACCTTACGTAAACATATATACATATATGTATTGTATATGCATTCACGTATGTGTGCGCGCGTGCATATATATATATAATATATATATATATATATATATATATATGTATGTATTATTTATATTATATATATAATATATATATATAATATAATATGTATGTATGTATTTATATGTATATATATATATATATATATATATATATATATATATATATATATATATATATATGTATGTATGTATTTATTGTATATATATATAATATATATATATATAATATATATATATTGTATATATATATGTATATATATATGTTTATGTATAAATATATAGGATTGTATGTATGGATATATATATATATATATAATTAAAATATATATGTTATATATATATATGTATGTATATATGCACACGTACATATATATATATATATATATATATATATATAAACATACATGCATCCACATACATACATACATACATGCCTACATATATCCATTTGTGTGTGTGTGTGTATACATAAATATACAAAATAGAGAATTTTATACCACAAAAACATTACTCGAGCTCTTTGTTCCGTATTACAAGTGAAGTAATGTATGTTAAAGTATATTTATTTATCGGCCTGTATGTTTCTCTTTTTCTCTTTTCTGCTCTCTTTCGCTCTATTTCGTTTCTCGTCTGGTTAAACTACGTGGTTTCGGGTTTCAGTCCTACTGCGTACTACCTTGCGCAAATGTCTTTTATAGTAGCCCCGGACCAATTAACCCTTATCAGAGAATTTGGTAGACGGAAACGGCGTGGAAACCCTTGGTGTACACACACACACACACACACACTCACACACACATACAAACACACACACACACACACACACAAACACACACACACACACACGCACACACACACACATACACACACACACACACACATGCACACACACAAACTCACACACACACACATAAGAACACATACATTCACCATATACTGGACCGCTGAAGTCTATTTTCTCTTATTCCTTTCTGTTGAAGAGCGTAGGCTCGAAACGTAAAAGAATTTTTCATTTTTCCCGAGCGTCAAATCAATTCACTTGCTTGTTGTTCATACACCTGTCTCCGTTTTTTTTTGCTTTTTTTTATAAATTACAACTATTTTGCGTGAGTTGTTGAGTATTGTTGTCTGGGAGATATCTTATGGTAGTAAAATAGTAGTTAAACTGCTATTTTTAAATTTCGGTATGTGGTGAAGCAAATTTTGCTGAACCCTAATTATAATTAAACACATAATTATAGAATTTTTATACAAGTTTACTGATAATGGTTCTTTTAACATACTGAACTACTTGGTAAAATTATTAATTATTAATTAATTAATCAATTAATTAATTTTACCCTTCATTATTATTGCTACTATATATATATATATTATATATATATATACACACACAGTCATCTAAAAGTTTTTGTGAATCTTGATGTTGATATAAATTCCTTGTTTTTCCTGATGAGAAAGCGGCATAATGTACTCCTTATTCCTTCACAATTAGGAATATGCAGCCTTCGAAACATATGTCGAAAATAAAGGAAATTTGTTAATTTGTCGTTCAACTCCATTCTTTCATTTATACACACACACACATATATATACATATATAAATATACATATGTGTGTGTGTGTAAATGTGTTTTTTTGCAGTTTTGTTTACGTTCTCTATCGGCTTCGCAACAGGCGTTGGTTTGTTTAAGTCCGTATAATTTAGTAGTTTGGCACAAGAAACGGATAGAATAAGTATCAGATTAAAAAAAAAAAAAAGTAGCGGAGGACTCGTTCGAGTAAAAGGCGGTGCCTCCCCCAACAAACATATGTACATGCATACTTACACGCACATATTTATGTAAAGTAAAGGGTTTCTGTCAGCTATGACAACGAGTATTCCATTTGTTCGATCAATTGAACTATCTAACTATTGAATTATAATTGAACTATCTAACTATTGAATTATAATGGCTGAGTGTGCCAAAGCAGGTATACCTATATCGCATTTCTCGGACAGAATCAGCACGAGACTGTGTAATAAGGTCAGACAGTCCAACCAACGGGTTTCTACAGTTCATATCAAACTAATCTCACTTTCAACTGAATGGGTAGCGAATTTGTTAACCACTTGTCTGTACCTGCTTCCACACACCCGCGCCTATTCACTAATGTACACAAACACATTAGGTGTCGAAATCCTAGTGACATTTGGTCGATAACGGCTGAAGAGTCGAGTATGTCCACATCCATTATGTGTTTCTGTTATTCCGTACATTCTGTTGTTGTCTTCTTGCGTCACAGTTTCATTGTATTTATTTTTTATCTTTTACTTGTTTCAATCATTAGACTGTGACCATGGTGGGGTACGTGTGTGTGTGGTGTGGTGTATGTATATATATATGTGTGTTTGCATGTATATATATATATATGATAGATCGTTAGCTCCTACACGCATTTTTTTTCTCTCCTTGTTTCTCTCCTTATTTTTTTTCTGTGTATCTTTCTGTCGAAGAGCGTAGGCTCGAAACGTAAAAGACTTTTTCTATTTCTATTCCTGAGCGCTATACTAATACATTTGTTTGTTTGTACTCCACCTGCCTTCGTCTTTTGGTTATTTTCGTAAACTTTCCCGTTATATATATACACATACACACGCATACATACATATATATGTGTATGCCAGGATGTTGTAGCTTATTTTATTTTAGCCTATTTTATTTGTGTATTACTTTGTAATGTAATCTAATTTTACACGTACACACAATCACACACACAGACACACATACACACACACACAGAGTCACATATACATATACCTTCGTAATTTATTCCAGGTGCTCGAATAATTACGATCAGATACGAGCCCCTTCTTGACTCACACAATTTTAAACCAGGATTAGAACTCCAGTTACCGATATCCAGTGGGATTCGAACTCAGAGTGGGGCGGGGAGGAGGGAGGAACCTGAGCAAATATTGCAACGCATTCTATCCGTTGTTATAACTATTCTGTACATGACAACAGCATTTTTCTAAGACTATTACTATACAAAAAAAAAAGTGTGTAACTTAAATTCGAAGTAAAATTTGTTTCAATACCGGAAGTATAACACCCTTCCCAACTAAAAGACAAATAACAAAAACAAACAGAGCCATTCCTTTCCCTCGAAAACAATAAAAAAACAAAAGACTAAACATATCTGTAAATTGAAGATGATTTGTTTCAAGACAAACTAATCTAGGATATTCTAATGTGCAAAATAATATTTCTTCGAAATACAATTGTGGAAATAGCAAATTAGCTTGCTTTAGTTAATTGCTAAAAATTGTTAAGAAGAATAAAAAAAACAAAACAAAACAAACTAAAACAACAAAAACAAAAGCATAAATGGAGGGAGAAAGAGAATAAATTGAAGATGTTTGGATTTCAATTTAACAAAGAGTGAAAGTTGACGGATTTGTATTGTTAATAACGGCAAAAGCTTTGTCGAATTATTGTAGTAAATTGAATATTTGTCACGCGGAGAGATTCTGTTTTCACTTTAAAATGGACGCCTACATTTGATATCTTCACAGAAGTGTGTGTATATGTGTATATGAGTGTACGTGCGTGTGTGTGTGTCGCGCGTTTGTGTATGTGTGTGTCTGTGTGTGTCTGTGTGTGCATGTGTGTGCACGCGCTCGTTTACGAGCCTCTGAATAGGTATGTACGGGTTCGCATGTTTACAAGTATGTGAAAGAAAGCGATAGAAATAGATAGATACATAGATACGTACGTACATACTCACACATATATGTATCCATACATACATGCATATATATACGTATATATGTATATATATATATATATATATATGTATGTATCTCTCTTCCCCTCTCTCTCTCTAGTATCATATGTCCATGTATGCGCGTGTGTGCATGTCTATAAAATATATATCTACATGTACGTATCTCTCTCTCCACCCTCTCTCTCTCTGTATATATATATATATTATATATATATATATATATATATAATTATATAATATATATACATACATACATATATACATATATATATATACATATATATATATATATATACATATATACATATATATGCGTGTGTATGTATGTCTATATATATGTACATATCTATCTATCTATCAATCAATATGTCTACATACACACACAAACACGCACAAACACACACACTCATATATACAAAGAAAAAAAAAGAGAGAGAGAGAGAGAGAGAGAGAGAGAGAGAGAGAAGACAGGCATGAAAGAGAGAGAGAATGAATGAGTGAAATAAAGAAACTGAGGGAGAGAGAGAGAGATAGAGAAAAAGAGAAAGAAAACGAGTGTGTGTGTGTTGGTGGAACTGAGTGAGAAACGGACGCCATTTTCTGAATATACAATAACACTTGATACAGTAAGAACGAGAAGTTGGTGCTAATAACTATAGTAAAGGCGATGGTGGTGGTATATGTGTCAGGAATGCTGAAATTATTGTTATCCAGATCACATACATTCAAAGAATGGTTTAAATTGAGGCATAATAACATGAGTTCTGAGTTTAGTCACTACCACCAATCTTAGTACTAGGCTGGTACTCTATTTTATCGATCCCGAAGAAAATGACAGGCACGGTTGACCATATCAGAATTGTAATTGAGAACGTAAAGGAATGGAACAAATTGCATTTTGTCCGACGATCTATCTATTCTGAAAACTACCGCCCCAAGCTTTGGCCACGAACTGTAGGGTCAATCTTGGGAATGACAAAGTGTCTCTGCCGTGTCGCATCTGTAATAGAGTGGACGAGACCATTGCTCATATCACGAACAAATACTCTACACTTGCCCCAAACCACTACAAGTTGTGGTGACAGGATAAGGTAGCAAAAGTGCTACATTGGAAACTACGAAGAGTGGGGGCTAGAGAGAGGCAAGATATAGTATGAACACAAACCGCAGAGAATGGAAGGGCCGGAGGCTTGTGAAATCCTCTGGGACTTCCCAATCCAAATAGATCAAGTGTTAGAGTTTAACAGACCGGACCTAGTGGTGGTATAGTTGATGTTGCATACCCCTTTGACCCACGAATAGTCAAGAAGGAAGGCGAAAAAAAGAAGAAGATAAATACAACTCTCTTAAGTTCGAAATAGCCTGGGTATGGAAAATGAAAAATGTGAAGATAGTTCTAATTATTGTTGGGTCCTTTGGGACAGTATCAGAAGGCATCAAGAGATATACAAAGGAAATCGGAATAGAGTACCAAATTGAACTGTTACAAAATGTTTACCTCTTTGGCACGGCTAGAATAATCAGAAAAGTATAAGATAATTGAAAAGCACAGGTAGTATAGTACCGTAGGCCGCAAGTAGCAAACCCGCTTCGCGTGCAAGATTCCATGAGTTCCAACAAACCTTGAGTTAAAAAGAAATAATAATACCAACATACACTGGAAAACGCACGAGTGGCTGTATGGTAAGAAGCTTGCTTCCCAACGACATGGTTCCGGGTTCAGTCCTACTGCGTGGCATCCTGGGCAAGTGTCTTCTGCTATAGCCTCGGGCCGACCAAAGCTTTGTGAGTGGATGGGTAGACAGAAGCTGAAAGAAGTCCGTCGTATATATATATATAATATATATATATATATATTAATATATATATATAATATATTATATTTATTAAATTAGAGATAAAACCCTATTAGGCAAATCAAACAATGAAAAACATAAACTAATACATAAAATTAATTAATTTATATATTTTAAATATATATCAAAATTATTAAAAGTTAATAAAAGATATCTTTTATTAAACTTTTAATTTTTGATATATATTTAAAATAATATAAATTAATTAATTTTATGTATTAGTTTATGTTTTTCATTGTTTGATTTGCCTAATAGTGGTTTTATCTCTAACTTAATATAATATAATATTTTACTATAAAATTGGATTTAATCCTAAATCTGACTTTTCCCTGTAAGTTTGGATTTATTCCCTAATATTTTATTATATATATATATATATATATATATTATATATTATTATGTATATATATATAATAGTAAGGAATATAATTCCAAAACTTAAAGGGAAAAATTCAATTTAACAATTTTAAATCAAATTTCATAATATATAATACATGTATATAATTTCCAGAACACATTCTTCGTGGAAAATGGCGATTTTGACGTCTATATCTAACATACAGGCTGTCCACTTTTAGTGGTCATCCTCTAAATTTTGTCTGTAAAAATGTTTAATCATCGGATTTTTTTAAAATATGCTAGACCACTGGTTTTAATTGATTAATATCAATTTCTACCCCTATTTAATTTTAAATAAAAAATGTTCTCTAGCCGGTAAATTGACTGCTGTAGTTTATTAACAGCAGGGTAATTTCCGATCTCAGCGCGCCAAAGTGAAGGCATTTGAAAGATACACATAAATATAATTTGTGGAACTTTATACATGCTGGATTTCGGTCGAGCGTTCTGTATGTAGTTCTGGAACTTGTGTTTCGTAAACGACAGACTATGCTGATGATCTTGCAGATGTTTACGTATTCATATACGTAAATATTAACAAGTGAAACTAATTAGTACATAGGTAATCGTTTTATATTTGGTATATTTTCATTTGTCATGTTTATTTTTACACTTTGGATTCTTGCTGAATTTTTTCTTGAGAACACATTCTTCGTGGAAAATAGAGATTTTGACGTCTATATCTAGCATACAGGCTGTCCACTTTTAGTGGTCAGTCCTCTAAATTGTATATATATATATATATATATATATATATATATATATATATATATATACTCACACACACACACACATATACACTTGGAAGACGATGGCGTTACCCTCCGCAAAATACCAAATTTTATTTAATTTGCTTTACGGGACACTGTTTTATCGAAAGCGCATATTGTTGTTAAATGCTCGAAATACGAGACTAGAAAAACAGCCACCAACTGATGAAGGTTCGTTCTTTATGTTGTTTGTTTTCTTTTCCATGTGTGTCTTTCGTTGTTCGAAAGAATAGCTCATGTTCTATGTACTCGTGCTTCGTACTTTTTTGTTGTACAAGTTTCATGACGTCCTGTGCCCACATATGCATATATATACATGTATAGATGTATGTACATATACGTATGTATATATGCATATTGTATATATATATATATATATATATATATATATATTATATATATATATATATATATATATATACATATATATATATATATATATATATATTATATTATTTATATTATATAATATATATATATATATATAAGTTAAAAACATAATAAATTCACAAACAAACGGAAAACAGATACAGAAGGTCACCAAATTTTCATCAGTTATCAGCCTGAGTATGAAACTTAATGTCGCGCTTTCAACGATAATATTGTTCCCTTCAGGTGGTGCTGGCAGTAAGAAGTTGCCTGGAAATGGAGATCAATCGAACAAGGCATCAAGTATGACACAAAATGAACAAGCAAATAAGAAATAAACAAACATGCAATACACAAAGTGAACATACAAACATAAAATAAAGTCATAACAACATTAACAATACTAATTTTATTTCGAATAACAACACCAAATCGAGTAATGTAATTTTGCAGCATAAGGGAGATAACAGATATTTAAGACCCTTTTTTCGTTATAAAGGTACATCGAGGACTTTTAAAGACAATTACCCTAATAACAAAGTATGTTCTAGCAAAACTGTTCGGTTAGTAATTCCATATGGTAAGCAGATCAAATCGAACCACCTTACTTACCAGTTTCGTGAAGCTATAGTAAAGAATTTCCCAAGAAATTCAAGAAATTCAAGATACTATTCGGTTATTAATTTACATCGAATCAGGATAGGGTTTTCTAACACAAAGAATATTTCCCAAATCCTCTTTTCGCATAACAATAAGTTGTCAAATACAAATCCACTCAATGAAAATAGTAACATAGATTTTGTTAACACTAACCATTCTTTGAATAACAATAGCAGCGGTGTTAGTGCTTCTGGTGTTGATTCCAATCACATTAGTTTCCTTAGCAGTAATTCTAAGACTAGAAACTCTATCAATGTAAAATTACTTCCAGTTCTGACGTCTTTTTTTATATAGGTAGTTCTTCATCTCAAAAGAATATCTAATCATTACTCTACATTTAGACATATCAATAAACGTAACAATAATGGGCTTAGTAAATTAATTTGGATCATAATAAACGATTTGATTTGGAATGGAATATTCTATCTATATATTTTCCGTATGATAAGGGTAAATCTTTTTGTCCGGTTTGTAACAATGAAATGCATTTCATCCTGTTTTCAGAGAATCTTGTAAGCACGTTTATAGAACGCGTTTATCCTTGCAAACATTGGCAAAAACATACCTTTAGTTCCTATAAGTAATTTCTACCATCTATAAAATTCGACCTTTGACTGACTTCTTACATTTTACTTCCCCTAAATATATCTACTTCCAAGCCTTTAAGCTTTATTCCTATTCATCTATCGCTCTATATCTCTTCACTATTAGTTTTCTGATAATTTCTTTCTTTCTCCTCCTTCTCTTTCTATAAACTACCTTTGACGTTATATCTACTAACGGCTTAAAAAAAACTTGCTGGCGTTCCCGTCATCATATACGCAGCCATAACATTCTGTTAAAATGTCATATTGATGTGTTTGGTTTCTTTCTTTCCATGAAGAGAAGATTAGATTGTTTTACACCATTTTATTCCTTCTGGAATAATACCAATGTTTTCTTCGAAACATATGTCGGAAGTAAAAAGATTTGAATAACACCTGCGTTTAACTATATTTATTTATTTATCTATATTATTCAAAAACATTTCACCTAAACCTGGGGTTTCCACCTTTGTAAGTAGGCTGTTACATCTTTGGTACTTGTGTGAATTTTTGGTACCTGAGAACTATTCCTTTTTCCGTGTTATTTGTAAACATTGAAAGAATACACACACACACACACACAACATACAGTGCATCCTCGGTTCTCGACAATAAATTGTTCTGAAAGCTTGTTCTAAAACCGAATTGTTCGAGAACCGAATCATTCCCCCCACCATTACAATTAATGTAAAAGAGATTAATTCGTTTCCAAGCACCAGATGAATGCTTATTTACATGCTTACACTATATATCTATATATATAAAACTGTAGTTGTGTGAGTGTCTGTCCCCTTCGATTTAGATTCCTAACTACTCCCACATTTTGCGGTGCAGTTTAACCAAATTCGGGTATCGTATAGTCGTGATTCATATCGAGCCCGTCTGAGTATTAGCGCGCGTCTACGATGAGTCTACGATTTTAAAAATAATTTAACATCATTTTTTATTCCATTTTAATGCATAATTTTTCGTGTGTCGATGGCGGCAGAGTTGGCGTCCATGGTCACACCTGCACCTGTTTGCTTCTCCCCTTCCATCCCTCGTGAAGCTGTGGGGAAGGGAGTGTAAGGAAATCAACGTCGTAAAGCGTTGTCAAGGAGACCAGCGTTCTTTTAGAACAACGACTTCATGGCTTGAAGACACCAAAATAGAAATGGCTAAGAAAGCCCGAATTGGCATCTATAAGGGAAGTAACTCTCTAAAAATGCTTATATAGTTATTTCCCTTACAAACCCGAGCAACGCCGGGCGATACTGCTAGTCTTTATATATAAAAGTAAGGTTGTGTGTCTGTCTCCTACGATTTAGATTCCTAACTACTCCCACATTTTGCGGTGCAGTTTAACCAAAACCGGGTATCTTATAGTCGTGATTCATATCGAACCCTTCTGGGTATTAGCGCGCGTCTACGATGAGTCTACGATTAAAAAAAAATTACCATCATTTTTTTTCATTTCAATGCATTTTTTCGCTATTATATAAGGGAAGTAACTCTCTAAAAATGTCTACGATGAGTCAACGATTTTAAAAAAAAATTACCATCATTTTTTTTTTCATTTTTAATGCATTTTTTGCTACTTTTTGGCTATAACTCTCTAAAAATGCTTATATAGTTATTTCCCTTACAAACCCGAGCAACGCCGGGCGATACTGCTAGTTTTAGTATAAAAAACGTTTATTCAAACTATAAATGACACACAAAAGTGTTATTGTTTATAAGGGGAGTCCCGTTTCATAAGAATTTCTGGTAACTGTCTTTCAGGGTTTTCTTCCCTTCGCTGTCTCTTTGGCCCAGGTAAATCTTTCTCTGGGGTTTCTTTTCTCTTTTCTTTCAGTAAAAACCTCTCCAATGTTTGTCGTTTTTGCCTGCATTGTAAAGTTCTTTTCTAAAATGAGACATGACATTGTCATTGAAAAAGTTCACTGCTCTATTTGCTACCACTGTATCAGGGTGTTATTTTCCCACAAAGCCTTGCACATCAACCCCACTTACCACAAATTCCTTTGATTAAAGAAGTTGGGACATCCTTCTTTCCTTCTTCCTCCTCAGAAGACATTTCCTCAGCCAAAGTCTTTTGCTGTTCATTTTGAAAGTGTACAAGTTCTTCGGTGGTAAGCTCAGTACCAAGGTCTTCCACCAGCTCTTCTATATCTTCATTGTCGACATCCAAACCCATTGTTGTTCCCATAGAGACAAATCATCAACAAAAGCAATTTCCTCGACAGCAGCAGAACTTGTAGCTGTCTCAAACCTCTCAAAGTCTCGTTCTGGTACACAGTTTAGCCAAAGTTTCCTCCATGCTGAATTCATGATTCTGTAACTCACATGGTTCTATGCATTATCGATAAGGTTAACACATTTCAGGATATTGAAATGATTTTTCAAAAATTCTCCAAGAATTAACTGAGTGACATTAGTGATATAGGCGCAGGAGTGGCTGTGTGGTAAGTAGCTTGCTAACCAACCACATGGTTCCGGGTTCAGTCCCACTGCGTGGCATCTTGGGCAAGTGTCTTCTGCTATAGCCCCGGGCCGACCAATGCCTTGTGAGTGGATTTGGTAGACGGAAACTGAAAGAAGCCTGTCGTATTTATGCATATATATATATATATATATATATATATTATATATATATATGTATATGTATGTATGCGTGTGTTTGTGTGTCTGTGTTTGTCCCAAGGCATTGTTTGACAACCGATGCTGGTGTGTTTACGTCCCCGTCACTTAGCGGTTCGGAAAAAGAGACCGATAGAATAAGTATTGGGCTTACAAAGAATAAGTCCCGGGGTCGATTTGCTCGACTAAAGGCGGTGCTCCAGCATGGCCGCAGTCAAATGACTGAAACAAGTAAAAGAGTAAAAAGAGTAAAGAGATATATTTGAAAACACTTTGAAACAAGGCATTTGTGTAATGTTTCTTAAAATTTGCAATGATCTGTTGGTCTGTTAGTTGTATTAGAGGAGTTGTGTTAAGTGGCAGGTATTTGACCTGCGTAAAATCAAACTCTTCAATTAAGTCATCCTCCAAACCTGGAAGGTAAGCGGGAGCATTGTCTAACACGAGAAGGCATTTTAGTGGCAAGTTTTTTTCTTACAGACATTTTTTTAACACTCGGGGCAAAAACTTAATGAATCTTCTCAATAAAAAATTGTCTGGTTACTCAAGCCTTCGTATTAGCCCGCCAAATAGCAGGCAATTTACTCTTTATAACATTGTTTCTTTTGAAAGCCCTCGGTTTATCGGAATTGGTAAACAAGAAATGGCTTGACCTTGAAATCGCCACTTGCTTTGCCGCATAGCAAAAGAGTGAATTTATCTTTCATTAGCTTGTGCCCTGGCAACGCTTTTTAGATCTTATTTAGCATTAGTTTCAAAATAATCCTATTTCATCCCTGTTAAACACCTGCTGGGGGAGATAACCTCATCCCCTTATCAAGTCACTAAACTCAATCACAAATTTTTCAGCCGCTTCCTAGTTTGAATTCGCCACCTCCTCATACCTAATTGCACTGTGTATTTCGATTCTCTTCTTATATTTCTCGAACCAGCCTCTACTAGCTTTGAATTCAAAAGTATCACTTTCAGCACTTGACCCAGGGGTTTTCTTTACTAGATCATTATAAATTTCTAATGCTTTCTCTCAAATAAATGCTTCACTGATATTGTCACCTGTTAACTGTTTCTCATTTATAAAAATAAGCAATAACTTTTCCACTTTGATTATCTTTCGTCTTTATTAAAAACAGTCACTCCTTTGCAACATCAGCTGCTTTTCTCACTTCCTTATGTTTTAGAATAGTAGATATTGTCGATTTAGGTATGGATGGAAGCACTCCGTCGGTTACGACGATGAGGGTTCCGGTTGATCCGATCAGCGGAACAGCCTGCTCGTGAAATTAACGTGTAAGTGGCTGAGCACTCCACAGACACGTGTACCCTTAACATAGTTCTCGGGGATATTCAGCGTGACACAGAGAGTGACAAGGCCGGCCCTTTGAAATACAGGTACAACAGAAACAGGAAGTAAGAGTGAGAGAAAGTTGTGGTGAAAGAGTACTGCAGGGATCACCACCATCCCTGCCGGAGCCTCATGGAGTTTTAGGTGTTTTCGCTCAATAAACACTCACAACGCCCGGTCTGGGAATCGAAACCGCGATCCTACGACCGCGAGTCCGCTGCCCTAACCACTGGGCCATTGCGCCTCCACCGATTTAGGTATACCGTACAGCGGAGTGAGATGTGACACACGAACGCCATTTTCATGTTTTGAGCTGATTTCTTTCTTCACTTCAATTGTTTTTCTAACAATATTTCTTTTTCCTTTACCAGTCTCACTACAAGCTTTCTTTGGAGCCATGACTAAGGGCTAATGAAGAGAAAAAAAAGGCACAGTACAATAAAATCGGGAAAGAAAAGCACAGCACAGCACACGAATGTATACAACACGGTGATCGGTCAACTCAGAAATGATTCCGTTCGGGTTAACTCGGTTCGGCAATGTTCTAACCGAGGCATTTTCATCTCGAATTTCCTGTTCGAAAACCAATTTGTTCGACATGTGAGACTTTCGAGAACCGAGGTTGCTTTGTATATATTATATATTATATATATTATATATATATATTATATGATATATATATTCATATATATACATATATATATATATATATATATATAGATATATATATATATATGGGTGTGTGTGATTGTGTATAGAAGAATATATTAATAAAAAGAATTCCAACCTTGTCTGATTTTCACGTTTTATTTACAATCTTATAATGATATATTATAAGATAATATATTATAATTGAATAAAATAAAATGAAATAGTAGAATGTTAAATATTCATTCTGATTGAACTAGTACTTTCATGCATTGAATTCTGCAATCTTCGGGTTCATGTAGTAGTGTGACAATCATGCTTCACAATTTTTGACTGTAGCAAGATGATTGATTCTGTGCTATAAATACAGCTGGGTAGGCTCCAGAGTGCTAGGTTTTGCAAACTGTATTCTGACCAATCAGTGTGTAGTATCACTCAATTACTTAAGCTGATTGGTGGTTGAGCTGATTGGTTTAGGCATCACGCTTTGTTGGACATGTCAAGAGTCCTGTATCTTGACCCTGGCCGAAGCAGCAATTGTTGGGTTATTTTTAGAAATGTTGTAAATATCCTTTGTCAGAGATTTTTATATTTTTATATTTCAATTGTCATCATCATCATTGTCAGCACCTTAATTATTGTTGCTAGTGGTGATGGTGGTGGCAATAGAACTTTTAACCCTAAATAAGATAATTTTCCTGCTATCTTCGTCTTGATCACCTTTAGTATTGTTGTTGTTGTTAGTGGTCATGGTCGTAGCAGTGGAAGTAATACCTCTAAGTATTATTATTATTGCTTATTTAGCTTGGGTTCGAATTTATCAATAAAATTCTTTTCTCTGATTTTCCTCTCGATTTCACTTGGGCTGTGTAATTTGTAGAATGGAAATATTATATATATTTTCCGACCACATGTTGCTAGGTGGTTACTCAAAGGTATCTGACGGACCTCTGGGTCTCTAATCTGTTGCCGGTGTACACGTGAGCGTTCTAATAGTGCGTTTCCCGTCTGACCTACATATATTTCTTCACAATTTGGGCATTTGATGCAGTAAATTAAATTTCTGCTTTTGCAGTTCATATTCGCGTTTGTGAATATTTTCCGGTTTTGTGTTTATATATTGACCGGTATGTATGAATTGGCATGTGCCACATCGGCTATCATTGCATTTAGATACCGTGAATGTTTGGTCTTTGTTGCTGAGGTCAAATTTTGCCTTTGTTAGTAATGTTTTCAAGTTTTTAGGCTGTCTTTTACTAAGCACCATAGCTCGATCCTGATTATGTCTTTTAATTCATTACTTTGGGCAATGATTGGTAGGTTTGCTTTGGCAATGTTGAAGATATTCTGGTGACAGGGGTTGTGTGTCACTATGAATGGTATGACTTGTTCTTGTTTTCCTCTTCCTTGGGTTGTCCTAAGTTGTTGTATAGGTATTTTTATAGCCCGCTGTATGCCATTTTCTATAAGTAGAGATGGGTATTTTTGTTTGAGCAAAATTCTCTTAGTTCTATTAGGCGTTTGTTCCTGATATTTGCATCTTCTACAATAGTACAAATTCTTCTGGCTAGGCAGTATGGGATGTTACGTTTTGTATGTGGTGGATGGCACGACTTAAAATTTAGGTATTGATGTGTGTCTGTGTGTTATAGTATATATCTGTGGTGATGGGGTGTCTTTTTAATTACCATTATATCCAGGAATGGTAATTTGGTACTACTCATCTCCTTTGTAAATTGAGAGATGGGTGTAGGTTGTTCAGGAGGATATTGAACTCTTCCAGAGTATTTAGAGATTCTGTCCAGATTATGAAACAGTCGTCTAGGTATCTCTTCCATGCCTTTTCAATATACTTTCTAAACCCAGTGCCATAGTTTACCTCCACCTCTTGGTAGAGTTGTTCTTCTAAGTATCCCATTACAGAGTTGGCGTAAACGGGAGCAAACCTCGTTCCCATCGCCGTGCCTCTAATTTGGATGTAATTCTTTCCATTGAAGAAGAATGTGTTATTTTCTAGAATAAGTTTGACTGTGTCTAATATAAATGGCACTGTGAATCTGCTGGGAATCACTTCTCTATGTTTTTCTAACCAGTATTTAATCGCTTTATTCCTAAATCGTGTGGAATATTGGTGTAGAGGCTTACCACATCAAAACTTAGTAAAACTGAATTTGTTTCTGTTGTTTTGGGAAGATGGGACAGGAAGTCGATGTCATCCCTGATGAAACTTGGTATGTAAGTACATAGTGGTTTCAAAACAATGTCAATAAAATTGCTTAGACGGTGTGTAGGGCATGCTGGACCAGCTATAATAGGTCTAAGTTTTAGGTCTTTTGGATGTAATAATTTTATGTACTCACTTTCTTGTTCTTTTACTGCCTGTTGAATGTTTTTTGATTTGTGTATTTTTGGTAAGCCGTAGAAGTTGCTGGGTTTTGGTTCAAAATTGGTGATGTAGTTTTCATTATCCGTAAGTGAGTTGTGGTGTGTTGAAATCAGGTTGTTGATCTTTTTCATGATGTGGTGGTCTATATTTGCGGGTATTTCACAATAGAAGGTTGTATCCTTCAGTTGGTCTTCAACCAAATCCTTATAGTATTCGGTATCCATAATAACAATTGCACCACCTTTATCTGCTTGTTTAATTATTATTGTTTGATCGTTTTGTATACGTTTACATGTATACGTATACATACGTATACAAAACGTATACAAAACGATCAAACAATAATAATTAAACAAGCAGATAAAGGTGGTGCAATTGTTATTATGGATACCGAATACTATAAGGATTGGTTGAAGACCAATGAAGGATACAACCTTCTATTGTGAAATACCCGCAAATATAGACCACCACATCATGAAAAAGATCAACAACCTG